>NC_056726.1:1922994150-1923089150 GCF_019279795.1 Protopterus annectens
TGCACACCTCTGAGGTTTGATTGCAAAGAGAATTTAAGAAATAGTAATCTCACTATTCCAAGTCCCAACCACCCTCAGACACAAGCCATAGCATCCTTCTATGTACAACTCTGAGCAGGGCCAGTTGTAGAGCAGGTGGGACCATGGCAAAAGCAATCGATAAGGCTGTGTCAAACTCCACTTCTGCAATGTGACTTGTGAACAATGTCAGGATCTACATGTTTGTTAACCACCATGCTGACATCAGAAAGGTACTTAGCAAGCTTTTATTTAATATGTCTTACTATTTTTAGGCTCTAGTCAAACACTAAAGCATTAAGAGTGATCAGCTGTAACCACAAAAGAGCAGTGGAAAGCTGTTAAATGCTTTTCAGTCGAATGAAGTCTTTATTTATTTATGTATTTATTTATTCAACATTTGTTTACTGGGAAAGTCCAACTTGGAATGAAGACAATTTTCAGTGGCGGCCCGGGGTAAATGCTCCAGATTTATGTCTTTGTAACGTGGGAGGAAACTTGAGCACCTGGAGAAAACCCACACCTACTTTAATAGTGTGAACGAAGTGTATAACAGCTTCCCAACACTCTTCTGTGGTGGTTCCTCTCTTTGTGGCATGTTACAGCACTACTGCACTTTTTTCACTAAATTTTGAATATATGGATACTCATTCACATACTATGTAGGTACAACATTAGCTTTATTTGTAAGTTTCTATGAAAGCTATGTGCGATCATTCCAAATATAACTGATATTTATACTATATACAGCTTGTATAATAGATATGCTTCTGTTATGGAAGTAGGCAGTTAAAAATTTGCCCTTTTTATACCACTTAATGCCCCTTTTGTCTTCTGACCCCCCCCCCTCCATTCAGAAGCCTAAGGCACACCTGATGTGATTTTTATGTAATGCTAAGAATTTGTATTAATGCAGTTTAGAAATCAAATGCATTACTTCACAAATATTTTCCACCAGTTTTACCAGAACTAAAACAGGAAATACAAGAGATTAATGTGCAGGATTTTAATTCTAAGTGTCTTTTTAATATCATTATATGAATAATGTGCCTGACTGAATGGTTACCTGTTTCATTCTATCACTAGACAGACATCTAGTCACAAGCACAATGTTTTAGTAAAATATTTAACAGCTGAACTGCAACATGCAAATCATAAAAGAACTATTTACAATAAAAAAGCACAAGCACACACAAAACAAATCCATTGATATAAATACAAAATCCATTTTCTAAATGGAGTAAGACACTTCTAGATATTGTGTATAGTCAGACAAGAGCTGATCCTTTGTGATAATGGCACTCAGCACAAATGCCTCATCTTATGAAGCAAAAGGGACACACTTTTATGGATGCAATACAACACAAGCTGGTGTGCATGGTACAGCTAATACTGCATGGCTAGGCATTCTGTGAAGCACCAGCCCAAATTGTGGGTGCCTTACAATCCCTGGGTATGCAGCAATACCTGTATAGCTGTGCCATGCATATTGCCATGTGCCTTGTTATACTTTAAAAATGGACTTCTGTGTATTCTTTTTCTTTCTTTTTTTTGTTTGTTTTCAATTTCAATTTTACATTTAGTAGTTTATGTATGATAACCATATTCTAATGTAATATAATTTCTCTACCCGTTCTATTTAATTCATTGTTGTGTATGGTTATAACTTTTTAACTGTTCAGAATTTGGTATCAGATTTTCACCCTAGTCTTTAAGGGGGCCTTATATCAAACTGTTGAGTGTTGTTGTAAAGTCCAGTTTAAATGTAGGTGTTAAGACTATATAACACCCAAATTCAGTTGTCAGGCCAAATGAGGAGACTTACATATCAACAGCACAGGTATCACAGCCTAAACATATTCCAAATCTAAACAACATATATGTGCAAGCAGCAATATTCCCACACTTGATTTTTTTTAAATTGCTTTAACTGATAACATGCTTGTTGCTTCCTAAAATGTTTAACTTTTCAGTGTTTTTATTGCTGCAAAGTGTGTTTAATTTGTATTACTACCCTGATTCCTGCTTTGCTGTATTTCATTTCTTTTATGTTTTATTTTTTTCCGCAGACTTAGTAACATATTAGCGGTGAGGGTATGTGTGTTTCAGGAGTTTGGTGCTACTTCTTCTTGAGTTGCTGTTTTTTTTTTTTTTTAGTACATTGGTGTTTGATATTTTCCCTAATAAATTAATTTTGAAGATAGTTTTAGTATGATGGATTTTGAAGTCTGTGTGTGAGTAGGGATCTGTGACTCTGTGTGAGCTCTATATGGCATGTAGTAGCTTGTTCAAGTGCATGGAAATTAACCATTATTCATGGAGATGTCAGTATAGATTTCAAAACTTCAAATACGACCAACCCTCTACTAGTATTAACCTTTATGATGTCACTCAATTAATAACCATTCCCACTCATTTCAACAAAGCCACTAATTCTAGATCCATCCTTGGTTGGATATCAGACTCCAACCCATATTTCTACTGTTCTCCTTCAGCCCTCCATGACTCCCTCAGTGGACATTATCCCATCACTGTTCAGAGACTAGTCAGTCACCACAACAAACACCAAAGCATCAAACATTGTGAAACTATAAACAAAAAATATATAAAACAAAGGAGACAGACAAACTGACTAAACAGTAATGAATCAAGAATTAAATCAACAATTAAGCTGATTTTACCACTTTTGTTCCTTTATTAAACAATGTAACTTCATCATATCTTTAGCAGGTGCTGGAAGTCATAAAACAATTGCATTCCTTCATGCTTCCAAAGTAGCAATTACTTCACCCCAAAGACAATACAGAAAGCTTCTTAGTACAGACTTTGTGTCTCTACCTGCATTGAAACATCTTTATGGCCTAGCCTATAAAGTAATTTAATTTCAGATTCAGACCTCTTCTCTTCAATATATTTATTAATTGTCTACACCTGTCTGCACAGCAAGCCAGTCTCATACAATATGCTGATGATTCACTTATCTGCTCATCTTACAACCTTCCTCATCTGCAAACCATCATGCAAATTGCATTCAACTCCATTGAATACTGGCTAATGGAAAACCAATCTTTCTTGACCCCCCCCCCAAAAAAAAACTGTTTCTATTGTGACGCCCATGCCCTGGCCCGAGCCTCAATCCTCACCACTAATACCAGAGGGGGTGTCTCATATAAGAGGAGAGGATAACAAATACACACAGTAAAGTAAAATCTCTCTTAAGTGCACACAGAGATCACAGTCAGTCTGCGGCTGGTTGCTCCCTTGCTCTCCAGGTCCCCAATAAGACTCCCCACTGGCACAGCTATAGGGTCCAGATCTCAGCCTAGCTGGCAAGCTAGCCTCCAGTACCCTCCCTAGATTTGAAGACTGCTGGAGAAGGGGTGAAGGCTGCCAGCCTAGTCAAATAGAATTTGATACATAATTCTAGCATTTGTAAAAAAAATGTAAAATACAGGCTTGTGTCTTAAAAGTAAAGAAATATTGTTTCAGCAATGTGGCAACACTACCATCTGCTGTAAGAAAAACTAAGTCAAGCATTTCAAATCTTTCTTTTGACATTAAAATTATTTCACCACTGCCTTTGATGTTTTACAATTCGGCTCCTATCCAGCTGAATGGGAGCTTCCTGCCTATTGTTTTAAGGCTAAAGTTAATGACCAGAATTTACATGTGGAATGTCCTTTATTGCTCTAAGTGTAAAAGAATGTAAATGCAGTTAATGTGTAGCCTGGGAACTCCAGGAAGGGTGAAAAAGATGATGTAATGTTTATCAGAACTGGACTTTCAATTTAAACAGTGAGAACCAGAGATTGTTAAGCATTTTGATCTTTGACTATTCAACTCAGCACTGCCTTGCTCTATGTAAGTAAGTTATTTTAAAAGTATGTTTTCTTATAGAAATAGCTAGAACTATAAAGGTTAGACTAAGTGTTTTTCTTTTATATCAGAACTGTACTACTGATTTATTTTAAGTTTCTGTGTGATCTCTGAACTCTTGAGTAGCACTGTGGTGTAGTCATATTGTCTTGTATTTTTAGTATTTATTATTAAATATTTTTAAAACCTCTTAACTGTGGCTGGTTTATGTAGAGATAATTAAGCTCTAGAGTACATTGCATGCTTATATGTGATCATATTATAAGCCCTTCCAAAGCCTTAGGTTTGCTTATGTTGCACTGCTTTTGGATAATAATATTGCACAGTAATAATTGGACACCCTTTTAAGGGCCTTTGGGTAGCTGATTATTAACTGGTGGTGGCAGTGATTACTACCATATAGTCTGGGTAAAGGGGCACAGCTGGAGAATCTGTGTAAGCCTTTCCCAGGAATTTCTGTGAAGTTGTATAAATACTTATCTCAAAGTGTGTCAGCTACTTGGGCAGGGACAGGAAGCACTGGTTGGACAGGGAGGGTACTGGAGGTTAGCTTGCCAGCTAGACTGAGATCTGGACCCTATAGCTGTGCCAGTAGGGAGTCTTACTGGGGACCTGGAGAGCAAGGGAGCAACCAGCCCCAGACTGACTGTGATCTCTGTGTGCACTTAACGGAAATTGTACTTTACTGTGCGTATTTGTTATCCTTTCCTCTTATATAGGATGCCCTCTCTGGTGTTATTGGTGAGGATTGAGGCTCCTTGATTGCTGGGCCAGGGCACGGGCATCATATGTGGTTTGCAGTGGTGGGATCCACTTCACATTTGTGGTGGTGGTGGATATCCACATCACAAATTAATTAGTTGGCAAATACTAATTGGCTTGTAGTGGTGTGGGTAGAGTGAATCCTGTAGCTTATGTACAGTGATCTTTGATGGTGTTTTGTAATCTCAGCCATGCAGTGAATACTCAGAGTTCAGATCACAATTGTTTAATTTCTTTTGTTAGCTTAGTTAGTCAGGGTGAGCAGGCAGCATGTCAGGAGAGGAGTACGGAAAGCTGACAAGGAGCCAGCTGGTGGAGATGTGCCAGGCTAGGGGACTGGTGCATGGAAACCTGACTAAGGCAGACCTGATTGCAGCCTTGGTTACAGCTGCATCAGAAACAGCATCCAGGAGGACAAGAAGACTTTGCAGTGGAGATACAATATCCTCGGAGAATGGACAGCTCAACCTTTCTACGAAGGACAATCAGACTGGCAGTGGAGATACAGTATCCTTGGAGAATGGACAGCTCAAACTTTCTGCAGTGGACTTAAAAATCCAGCTGGAGCTAAAGAGACTTGAGATAGAGGCCAAGCATTTGGAGATAGAGGCCTAGGATAAAGAGCATCAGAGGAGGCATGAGAGGGAAATGCTGACTCTTTGCCAGAGTCATGGAGGTAATGGGAAGGAAGTAACTGTACCACAGACGCACAACAGGTCAGTACATTTCTTCCGCAATTTAAAGAGAGGGATAATTTTTATAGTTTCATTCATATATTTGAAAGGGTATGCAAACAGTATAGTTTTGACCAAAGGCTCTGGGTACGGTTCCTGACCCCTTTACTCCATGAGACAGCTGTAAATGCATTGGCTAAAATGTCTGACATTGCATGTTTTGATTACACTGTTGCAAAAAGTAACTTGTTAAATGTTTTAAGCTAACACCTGAAATGTATAGGAAAAAGTTTTGTGAGCATAGACGGAAGGCAGATGAAAATGTATGTGAATATGTTGCTGAACGGAGCACTTATTTTCATAGCTGGGTGAGTGGATGTCAGGTCACTACTTTTGAAGGGCTGTCAGAACTTTTTGTGAGGGAACAAGCCCTTAGCACTTTGATTGAGGGCATGAGGATCTAGTTAGCTGATAGACAATGTGCTACTTCAAATGAGTTGGGAAAGAAGGGAGACCTATACCTGGCAAGCAGGGCAGTCCTGCATAGGAAGGGGACCCCCAGTACTGCTTATGGGTCTAAAGGAACCCATAATGGGCAGCAAAGATTGCCACTGCATAATCTACCAGTAGCAGGGGAAGCCACTAGTCCAGGTACATGTCCAGGAGCTAGGGTTAAATGTTTTGAATGCAACCATTGGGGCCATGTGACATACAGGTGGTTACTTCAGGGATTATGGGTACTGATGTTCCCTTGGTCAGGGTAACTGCAAAGGTAGAGGTGAGTAGTAGTACCCAGGCTGACAGTGAGGCACCACTGTCAGAGGATGCCAGACTTCCTGTGGAAGGGGAGCTGGGAAGGGTTACAAGGAGTGAGTTGAGACAGGCTCAGCTCTCAGACCCTACATTGCAAGGCATGAGGCAGGTAGCTAGGGAGGCACCTGATTCTCAAGTGAAGGGGGAATATGTATTCTGGGACAAAGGGTTACTATACAGAGTGTGGACACCTGAATGGAGGGCTGGAAGGTGAGAGAGTACAGCAGTTGGTAGTGCTTAGAGCCTACCATCTGGCACTTCTAGCCATAGTCCATGATATTCCCTTTGCAGGTCATATGGGCATAAAACATACAAAGTGAAGTATTATGAAAAACTTCTATAGGCCTGGAATTTCCAGAGATGTAACAGGGTACTGCAGCACCTGTGAGCTGTGCCAAAAGGTAGGCAGGGCAGGAGACAAGGTGAGAGCTACTTTGATGCCTTTGCCTGTGATTGAGGAGCCATTTCAGAGGGTAGCTATGGATATTGTGGGTCCACTGAGTACCCCATGTTCCACAGGTAAAAATTATATCCTAGTGGTAGTGGATTATGCTACACCATACCCTGAGGCAGTGGCTTTGTCCTCCATTGAGGCAGAGAAGGTGGCAAATGCTTTGTTAGAGATTTTCAGCAGGGTAGGTTTCCCAAAAGAAATACTAACAGAGGTGACAATTTCCTGTCAGACCTGCTGACTTGTCTGTGGAAGTCCTGCGGGGTGAAGCACATGAAGACCACCCCCTACCAGCCCCACACTAATGGCCTTGTTGAGAGGTTAAACTCTACAATGAAGTCCATGCTATGGGCATTTGCCGATCAGTTTAAGAGGGAGTGGGACAAATATTTGCCCCATCTGTTGTTTGCTTACAGAGAGGTTCCCCAGGAATCCACATGTTTTTCACCCTTTGAGTTGCTGTATGGGCATAGGGTGAGGGGACTTCTAGATTTAATTCGAGATAAGTGGGAAGGTAAGTGCAAGTCTCACAAGGAGTCTGTTGTGGCATACGTCCTAAAGCTCATGACAAGGCTCAGGGAAATCTCGGGCTTGGCCGAGGAGAACCTGTCAGAAGCCCTACAACAGAAAAAGGTGTGGTATAACAGGAATGCTTGAGCTAGAGAGTATGCTGTGAGGCAGCAGGTAATGGTTCTCATTCCTGTCAGACACAACAAGCTGCAAGCAAGCTTGGGAGGGACCCTACAATGTGGTAAGAAAGGTAAGTGATGTTAACTACATGGCAGAACTGCTAGGCAGATGGCAGGGGCACAAATTGTACCATGTTAACATGATGAAACCTTACCATGATAGGGATGCCTTTGTGCTGAGCATTTGTAGTGGATTGCAGGAGGAGTCTGAGGGAGATCTATGGACTGATCTCCTCAGTGAGGCTCGGGCTGACACCTCAGTGGAAGGGATAGCAATGTCCCAGCAGCTATCTCTTACCTAGGTTCGAGAAATCCAAGCAGTGTTGCAGGAATTTGGGGACATGTTCACTGGGAAACCAGGGTGCACCCACCTGGTGCAGCACCAGGTGGCTACAGGACCCCAAAGGCCTATTAGACAGGCCCCTTACAGGGTGCCTGAGAGAGCCAGACAGACTCTGAGGGAAGAGGTACAGGAGATTTTGGAACTAAGGGTAATTCAAGAGTCCAACAGTCCCTGGACCTCCTCAGTGGTGCTGGTGCCAAAGAAGGATGGCAGCACCTGGTGTTGTGTGGACTACAGAAAATTAAATAGTCACACATAGTTGGATGCTTACCCCATGCCTAGGATAGATGAGGACCTAGAGCAGCTGGGTGGGGCTAAGTATCTTACAACCATTGATCTTACCAAGGGTTACTGGCAGGTGCCCTTGACTTCCTGTGCTAGAGAGAAGTCAGCCTTTGTGACTCCTTCTGGCTTGTATGAGTTCACAAAGATGCCCTTTGCGATGAAGAATGCTGCAGAGACTTTCAGAGGCTGGTAGATAATATCCTAGCAGGAGCAAGAGTATTTGCCCTTGCTTACATAGATGATATTGCCACCTACAGCCATTCCTGGCCAGAGCACACTCAGCATGTCAGGGATATGTTGAGCAGACTACAGAGGGCAGGATTGACCATTAAGCTGAGCAAATGTCAGGTGGGTATGGCAGAGGTCTCCTACCTAGGACATAAGGCCAGAACCTGCCAAAGTGGAAGCCATTCAGGCATGCCCTGCACCTGTTAGCAAAAAGCAGGTGAGGGCATTTTTAGGGACAGCAGGGTACTACAGAAAGTTTGTCCCTAGTTATAGTACTATAGCTGCTCCCCTCACAGTCCTGACGAGGAAGAACAGGCCAGATAAGGTAGTGTGGATCCCAGCATGTGAGCAGGCATTCCAGAAGCTTAAAGAAACTTTGGGAGGACCCCCTGTTTTAGCCAGTCCAGATTATAGCAAGGAATTTGTTGTACAGGTGGATGCTTTGAACCATGGGGTGGGTGCTGTACTTAGCCAGATTTCTTCAGAGGGGAAAGAGCACCCAGTAGTTTATCTCAGTCGTAGGCTCCAACCCATGGAGGAATGCTATGCAGCTGTAGAAAAGGAATGTCTAGCCATAGTGTGGGCACTGCAGAAAAACTTCAGTCTTTTCTGTATGGAAGGAAATGCACTGTAATAACATATCACAACTCTCTAACATGGTTTAACAGAGACAGTCAGCAAAATGCCAAGTTGCTAAGATGGAGCCTGGGGTTGCAAAGCACATGTTAGGTTAGTGCAGCACCACAATGGGATTAGCAATGCCAATGCAGATGGGCTGTCAAGACAGGGAATGGGGTATGTATACCCAGATAGACCTAACCCTCTCAAGCAGCGTTTATCAAGAGTCACTTGAAAAACTAGCTTGAGTTCTCTGGGGGGGGGGGGTGAAGACTGGTAGAGAAGGTGTAAAGGCTGCCAGTGTAGTCAAATAGAATTTGATACATAATTCTGGCATTTGTGAAAATAAATGTAAAATACAGGCTTGTGTCTTAAATGTAAAGAAATGCTGTTTCAACAATGTGGCATCATTGCCATCTGCTGTAAGGAAAACTAAGTCAAGCATTTCAAATCTTTCTTTTGAAATTAAAATTATTTCATCACTGCCTTTGATGTTTTACAATTCGGCTCTGGTCTGGCTGGATAGGGGCTCCCTACATATTGTATTAAGACTAAAGTTAATGAACAAAAATTTACATGTGGAATGTCCTTTATTGCTCTAAGTGTAAAAGAATGCAAATGCAGTTAATGTGTAGCCTGGGAACTCCAGGAAGGGTGAAAAAGATTATGTAATGTTTATCAGAACTGGAGTTTCAATTTAAACAGTGGGAACCAGAGATTGTTAGGCATTTTGATCTTTGACTGTTCAACTCAGCACTGCCTTGCTCTATGTAAGTAATTTATTTTTGAAGTATGTTTTCTTGTAGAAATAGCTAGGACTATAAAGGTTAGACTAAGTGTTTTTCTGTTATATCAGAACTGTACTACTGATTTTTTTAAGTTTCTGTGTGATCGCTGAACTCTTGAGTAACACTGTGGTGTAGTAGTATTGTCTTGTGTTTTTAGTATTTATTATTAAATATTTTTAAAACCTCTTAACTTTGGTTGGTTTAAGTAGAAATAATTAAGCT
Source organism: Protopterus annectens (assembly GCF_019279795.1). Classification (NCBI taxonomy): domain Eukaryota; kingdom Metazoa; phylum Chordata; order Ceratodontiformes; family Protopteridae; genus Protopterus; species Protopterus annectens. Next base: position 1,923,003,918 of record NC_056726.1, read on the forward strand.
CTAGAGTACATTGCATGCTTATAAGTGATCCTGTAATAAGCCCTTCCAAAGCCTTAAGATTTCTTATGTTGCACTTCTATTGGATAATAATATTACACAGTAATAATTGGACACTCTTTTAAGGGCCTTTGGGTAGCTGATAATTATTAACTGGTAGTGGCAGTGATTACTACCGTAAAGTCTGGGTAAAGGGGCACAGTTGGAAAATCTGTGTCAGCCTTTCCCAAGAGTGTCTGTGAAGTTGTATAAATACTTATCTCAAAGTGTGTTAGCTACTTGGGCAGGAACACAAAGCACTGGTTGGACAGGGAGGGTACTGGAGGTTAGCTTGCCAGCTAGGCTGAGATCTGGATCCTATAGCTGTGCCAGTGGGGAGTCTTATTGGGACCTGGAGAGCAAGGGAGCAACCAGTCCCAGACTGACTGTGATCTCTGTGTGCAGTTAAGGGAAATTGTACTTTACTTTGTGTATTTGTTATCCTTTCCTCTTATATGAGATGCCCTCTCTGGTGATAGTGGTGAGGATTGAGGCTCCTTGATTGCTGGGCCAGGGCACGGGCATCACATCTATTTCTATACAAACTTCTTCTAGCCCTCATAAACAATTTTAAAATAGTATCAATCAACAGCACAGAAACAAAACTAGTATCATACTCCAAGATTCTTGGCTTTACTCTCAAAGATCAAATACAATTTGGTCTTTACAGTTAAAACTACATACAAATCACACAAAAAAATTTCTGCAGATGAAAAAAAAATCCTTACTCATACTTCACAGTAAAAACAAAATGAAAACTCCAGCAAAGCTAGAAATTCCACTGAGTGACCTCCCAAACCTCTTGTATCAGAGGCACATGGGATACATGCAAATGATCCTTATGACCATCAGGTGTTTCAGCTCATTGGCGATTCTGAATGCCCATGACCTGTTTCGTCATTTTAATGGACAATTTCAGGATGATAAAGCCAAACCCCACTAGCTGCAGGTATGCATATTTCGGCCCTTTGACCTCATCAGCCCAGCACAAGCAGAGTGTTTAATGAAGCATTAGAAACACAGGGCTGTTATACCCAGCTGATGTCCATTATCAATAGTGTTACTGCAAAAATATCCCAAACAACAAACTAAAACAATAAGTGATAAGGTCACTGAAAAACCAATCAGTAAAAACAAAATGAAAACTCCAGCAAAGCTAGAACTTCCACTGAGTGACCTCCCAAACCTCTTTTCAGTTTCCTATATTTTTTCACTGTATCGATTAAGTATTATGATTTTTCTTTTACTGTGTTAATCACTTAATTTTTATTTTGTTCCATTGTATAGTTTAAACTCATAGTCAACTTTATAACCATGTAATATTATGTAAGTTGATATTTTATGGAGCTTTTCTCCCTAGGTCATCACTGAAACAGGCATTATGCCCAGATAGACTGTCCTGGTAACATCATGTCAAAGAAAATTAACACTAAAAAAATAAATAAAAAATAAATGATGTACAGATAGCTAACGATTGTTCAGTTTGCCTTGCCCACTTTATAACAGATTGCAAACTGTACCTTCAGCAAGATTCCAAAAAAGTGGCTTAGAACAGTTGACAACTCTAATTATAGAGGAAGGCACCTGTCATTCAATATAATAAGTAAGGAAAATTAGCCACAGAAATATCATACAGGGCAACACACTCCACCAAAGAGCAAACATTACATCTGAAGATTAATTTATTCAGTGCAAAAACAAGTTAAAGGAATAAGTGCAACAGTTAGAAACTAACAGTAGAAAGAAAGTCATAGTCTGTCATAGAAATGTCAACTTAAGTAAAATAGCACAAAGATATCAGGCAGATGCTAAAGAACTGTGTGCTGTTATTACACAGTAGTAATAAATGTATTCATTACAGTTGCATGCATTGTTATACACTTAAATGTAGTTAGTGAACTGCTAAGTGCATACATGTATATCACTTATCTTTGTGACTGTAATATGCAGAATGTCTCAATGTAGAAGAAGTCATTGGGTAGCTAAGGATACTTTAAAAGAAAATGGTGACCAGCAAGTCATTAAGCAGTAATGTAAAAAATATTGAAGGTAGCGGGTTGTGTCAGGGAGCACTTGCATCACATACAACCCGAGGAGTTGAGAGGCAATGGACAGTAGAAGAAGGGTAAGGTTAAAGAAGGATAATATACACAGAAGAAGGGAAATGAAGATCACAGGGAGGGTTTGAGAGACATGGATATCTGTTTGTTTTGTGTTTTGTTTTCAGCAATAGGCCTCATTTTGCTTTCTTTTCTTGGAGAAGAAAATAATTTGTGACTTGTTTGAAAATGGTAGAGGATAACTGGGTCAGGAAGAAACACAAGTCATACAGGACACTACATTAGATAAGAACAGGATTGTGCAATACAAAGAGACATCATGTAGCACACCTACAATATACACGCAGATAGCACATAGCACGGAAGGGAGCATAGCATGGTACTGACAAAGGCTAGCAAGGGAGGGATACAACCCACAGGAGCCACCATGACAACAATGGCAAAATAATGCACCGATGTAAATATTATTGCTGTGGTGTTGTCAGCTCTGTGTGTTTGTATGTGTGTGCGGATATGTGTGTGTGTGTGTGTGTGTGTGTGTGTGTGTGTGTGTTTGTGTGTGTGTGTGTGTGTGTGTGTGTGTGTGTGTGTGTGTGTGTGTGTGTGTGTGTGTGTGTGAGAGACTGAGAACAATGCACACAGAGAAATACCTTTCAAGAACGGATATCACAGCATAGTGTGGAATTGTACACCTATCATATGCTGACAGCAATAGATAAGTATACAAATGGCATATACACCTGCTAATGGCACAGACACATTTAAGATCAGAGGACTAAATGTGAGGTTTTCAACTTCAATCTTAGAGATGGAAGGCAGAAATATTGCTACTAAGCCATAATGCTATTTAGATACTGTGCTATATAGATAACAATATGAATAAGTAACACATACCATACCCCCATGACCATAAAACTTAGCAGTGACATCCACTCAAACCTAGGCCCAACTCAGCACAAGACAGCATATCCCCATCAGCTCTTTATCACTACCATCTCACTGAGAGTCTCACCCTGGCCTTCATATATACCATAACAACTTAGAAAGTATTTATAACAAAATCTACAATGTGCTTGCATGGATAACACTACACACTCCAGATAGTTGTCACAGAAACCTGGCTCTGGAAGGACCCAAAAAAGTGATGGAAGTAGCCTGCCAGGCCATAATATTATCAAATTTGACAGGCCCAACAAAAAAGCTAGTGGTGTCACTGTTTTCTACAAAACTACTCTAGGAAACTCCCTTCCCCCACACCATGTCAACTTTCTGTAACTCAGAAATCCTTCTAAACATGCTAAAACTAAACACTCACATGACAACCTCAGGTAACAATACTAAAATTATGAAAATATTATTTGCTGGCCCTTCTCAAAACTCAGTCATGAAACTATAATATTTGGTGATGTCAGTATAGACTGGCAAACCATACAGTCTGATTATCTAATAAACAATATATACCTGTACAAGTTCAACCAAGTTATAACCAATGCAACTAGATATAACAAAGACAAAGCCAGGGAATCAACACATGATTAGATCCTAAGATCCTGTCCAAATAAAATATCATCCAATGGAACTCTGTGAGACAGCCTAAGTGATCATCTACCAATACATGCCATTAGATAACATAACAGAAGTAAATAGGATATATTACTGTGCAGCTAAATTAATAACAGATATGTATTACCACAAAAACACAGGGCAGTAAAGGAAAGGAAGGGGAGAAATCAAATTCCATCATGGAACTATGGAACAGAGACAACTATAAAGCAATTAAGACAAGAAGTGTCACTGTTAGAAGAATACAGTAGCGGGAACAGATCAAGAAAAATACTCAGAAAGATAGATATTTTCAAATCAATGCATAGTATCAGAATCAGGATCTGTTGTGCACTATCACAAATAATAAACTAAAATATAAACAGAAGATATGTAGATAAATATAAAGGAAAAGTACAAAATAAACAATGTACTGATGACCCAAAAAAAAGTTTTATAGAGAATTGGGAAACAAGCCAAAAGGAATTAAAACACCACCAAACAACGAAGAAATAGATACATTTTCGAAAAATATCTATGAAGATCCTGTGGAACATAACAAAGATAATAAATGGATGGAAGAAGTAAAAGAAAGAATAAGAAGTTCAAATGTACAGGATATGAAATGGGATGAAGTAACGGCCAGAGAGATTGAAACAAAGTTAATAAAAGCTCCTAATTGAAAAACTCCAGTTCCAGATGCAACACCTAACTTCTGGCTAAAAGCATTAAGATCTTTACATTAAGATTTAGCCATAAGTAAGAAATACTTATATGCTCACCCTGAGCAGATGCCAAGCTGATTAACAATAGGAAAAACAATACTCCTACTTAAGAATGAACCTGCAAGATATCCTTAAATCTACAGACCAATAACTTGCCTTCCGATGATGTATAAACCATAAACTGGAATTGATGCCAACAGAGTTTATAGTCATTTAGAAGAAAACTCAATCATAGCAATAGAACAAAAGGTAATAAAAAAGTAATATGGAACAAAGGATCATTTGTTGTTAAATAAAGTCATAATGGAGAATTGAAAAAGGGGAAAAATCTAAGTATGGCATGGATAGACTACAAAAAAGTATTTGATAGTAACCCACATTCATGGATAAAGGAGTGTTTAAAAATGTATAAGATACAAAAAAAATTAAGCTTGTTTCCTGCCTTTCCTGTTAAGTGGTATAGACTATTTGTAGGCTTCTGAACCCCCAAGCCCTTCTGTGTTGGAGGGAAGCCTTCTAGCTTAGTTTTTTTTTCTTATAACTAGCCAGTTTTCTAGTTTCAGCACTCAAATCTGTTTCTTTGATCTCAGCACTTGTTCAGGAAAAAAAAATTCATCTGCTTTTACTGTACTTGTGTTTCTACCTACTTTATTTTACTTTTGTATCATCTTAAAAGTACTCAATTGTATTTATTACTGCTTGGTGTAACTCATTCTAAGCCTTTTGGTTTAAACACTTGGGCTTCGGACCAGTTGTTCTGCACTGAGAGGGTTTGTGGTCTGCACTGTAGTGGCAGAACAGGTAGCTTACATCCTTCTAGGTTGGGAATTGCTGATTGAGGGCTCAGTGTCTGTTATTCTAAAAGTGTATTAATTCTGGTTTAAGCACTTGGGCTTTCAGGCCAGTTATTTTACATTAAGAGGGTTCGTGGTCTGCACTCTTGTGGGAGGAGAGGTTGGACTCTGCCCTTCTGAGCTGGGAATTTCTGGTTAAAGGCTTATAGTGCATGCATATCTGAACTGCTTCTTACTGAAGTTGGTGCGCCTTGTTTGTTGTGGCATAGACTGGATTCGGGTCTGCTGGATCTAGCTTTGTTTGTGTAACTTAAGCACTAATCCAGGCATTCTCTAAAGTATTCAATTGTATTTATTACTGTTTGGTAGTAACTTGATTAAAGTGTAGCTATTATTCTAAGTCTTTTGGATTAAGCACTTGGGCTTCAGACAAGTTGTTTTACATTAGGAAGGTTTGTGGCATGCACTGTGGTGGCAGGACAGGTAGCTTTCATCCTTCTAAGTTGGGAACTGCTGATTGAGAGCCCAGTGTCTGTTATTCTTAAAGTGTATTAGTTCTGGTTTAAGCACTTGGGCTTCAGGCCAGTTATTTTACATTAAGAAGGTTCGTGGTCTGCACTCTTGTGGGAGAAGAGGCTGGACTCTGCCCTTCTACGCTGGGAATTTCTGGTTAAAGGTTTATAGTGCCTGAATATTTGAACTGTATCTTACTGAAATTGATACACCTTGTTTGCTGTAGCATAGACTAGATCCAGGTCTGCTGAATCTAGCTTTGTTTATATGCTTGTTGTTTGTTTGCTTGTTATTTCCCTGGAATGCTAATTCCACCTAATACGCTGCTTCTCAGCACTTCTGTGGATCACTAGTGATATCTGCATTGCTTACTGTACTTATTTCCTTGTTTCACTTGAAAGAAAGTTACTGTTTGTCGTTTTTGCATTTAAGTTACCTGTAACACATTGCACATAAGTTACCTGGCACTTGCTCGCTAAAGCAATTATATAAGTTAGTACTAAAAATTAAAAGCACTACACCCTCACTCCCCACTGGCCCTTGCTTTCAATTATTAAGGAATTCCCAATATTATTCTAGCATGTCCAAAGGTCAGTTGTCAATCCCCTCTCCGGTCCAGCTGGTGAATCTGGGAATCTTGAGGCAATGATACAATTGCCTCATGTACACAGACAAGCCTCTCCTCCTCCCAACAAATTCCAACACATGTGAGAGATGCAACCATATAGCCAAACTGGAGGCTAAGCTCTCTCAACTCAGTACTGGCATAACCAGTCAGGAGGAGAAGGAAACCACACACACTACAATTCCAGTCTCACATAGACCTACCACGACAGCAAACCAAACACATAATCACACAAAAACATACTCAGAGGCTCTAAATAAAGATCTGCCTAAGCAGCAGAGACCACCAAAGCAGACACCCAAGCAACCGCTACCCCAAAGCAAAACACGTGCAACACATATCTCACAAAGCCAGTGTGCCGAACAGTCACAGCCCTTAAGACTAAACAACACACCTGATACACTTGTAATAGGTGACTCTATCGTCAGGCACACTGACGTCCCGCTCACCAGGCTGAACAAGAAGAAGGGTCACGGTGAGCAGCCTGTCGGGTGCTAGGATTTGCCACATAACACAAGCACTCAGGTCACTCCAAGGCAAGTACAAATATGACTCAGTCATTGTCCATGCTGGTGTGAATGACCTGAGACGTACCTCCCTGGACTACATGAAAAGAGACATAAAGGAGCTCTCTGAGCATGTACCCCAGGCCGGTATGACCCTGACCTTGAGTAGCATCTTATCCTCACCAAGAATGATGCCACAATATGAAGACAAGATGATCAATTTCAACAATTGGCTTAAGTACTGGTGTCATTCAAAGGGGATCCAATGCCTGTCAGCTTGGGATGATATGCTCGACAAGCCACGATGCTTCGCTAGAGACAGCTTGCACCTGTCACCCCTGGGCTTTCGGATATTGGCAAAGGCTCTTGCTACCCCCATAGTGCCTTTTTTAGGCAAGGCTCAAAAGACAAACCCACCTCCATAGGTATCACAAGGGATAAGAAACTAAGAGTAATGCTACTCAACGCCAGAAGTCTAAACCTCAAGAAGCATGCACTAGAAACTCTCCTTAGCATGGAGAACATCGATATCTGTGCAGTAACAGAAACCTGATTCAGGGCTCCTGAGAGCACCCCAGCACTACCAGGTTATACCTCATACCATGCTTTTCGGCCCCAAAACTTGGACCGAACCACAAAAGGAGGGGGAGTATCGATATCCATCAAAGATACCCACACCTCCAGGTTGGTGGCAAAGCACGAAGCATCAGAGACTATCCATGTGCAACTAATAGTGGGTAAAACTGCCTTCCAGTTTATAGCCTGCTACAGACCACCCTCCAAAACCCAGGAACCCCACTCGGCCTTTCTGAGAACACTGGAAAATATGAAGGTCTCTCCAAACACCATTATATTGGGTGACTTCAACTACCCAAACATAGACTGGGAGCATTACTCTAGCTCCAACACCCTAGCCCAAAGGTTCCTACAATTTATAAACTCAAATGCTATGGAACAACTTGTTACCACTCCCGCAAGAGGGGAAAACATACTGGACCTGATCATCACCAAAATGGGGACTCTATGCTCCAGACCAGAAGTGTATCCCTCACTGGTAAGATCAGACCATAAACTAATCTCACTGGATATTCACATCCCGACCCCACCCCCTGCCCAGAAAACCACAGTGAAAAACTTCTCTAAAGCAAATTTCACACTCCACAAAACCGAGGTGGAATCTTTCAAAGCCCCCGGGCCTGTGGAAAATACGGCCCAGACCGCAGAATCCTTTATAAATGCATTCTATGAACACCTTCAGGAATGAATGGATCATGCGATCCCAAATAAAACCAAGACCCAATCCTCCAAACGCAGACGTCCTGTCTGGTGGTCCCCAGCCATAAACAAACTATACAATAGAAGGAGGAAGCTACTAAATGATAGAGCAAAATCCCAAAAAGGGAAGGCATCACTGATCAGTATTAGCAAAAAACTACGGGCACTCATAAAATTGTCTAAGGCCAGCTTCGAGAGAAAAATTGCACAGGACACTAAGGATCATCACAAGGCTTTCTTTAGTTATGTTAGGAACCTGGGTGGTAATTCCCAGATATGCTCAGAATTAGTCCAAAATGACAAAAAATACACTGAACCCACAGACATTGCCAACATCCTAGCGGACAGGTTCAGTGCAAACTCCTCCCCCCCCACCAAAAGGGCAAATATCTATCCCAGCAGAGTGCTGCCCCCCTGACATCTCAGATGCTCAGGTAAGAGCCTCCCTCTCCAAAGCAAAAAACACAGCATCAATGGGACCAGACGGTGTCCCGGGCTGCGTCCTACATGAACTCCAAGAAGAGCTAAACCCAAACATAAAACTACTGTTCAATCTCAGCCTTACTACAGGATATGTGCCCAAAGAGTGGCGTACAGCAACAGTGGTCCCTCTCCATAAAGGTGGTGCCTCAACGGATCCTGGAAACTATCGCCCCATACGCCTGACTAGCTTGGTCTGCAAAGCTATGGAAAGGATCATCATGGACCTCATAAATAAAGATATTGGGGACCTACAGACACTGGATCCTACCCAGTTCAGCTTTGTTAAGGGCAGATCCTGCCTCTTAAACCTGGTTGATTTCTTTGAAACAGTCACCAAGGCCATTGACGAGGGGAAGGTGGTCCACACAGCCTACCTGGACCTCACAAAAGCCTTCGATACAATACCCCACTCGGGCATTATAGATAAGCTCACCAGCTTAAATATAAACCCCTATGTCACTAGATGGATTACAAACTGGCTAAAGGACAGAACCCACATGGTTAGAATTGCTGGAGCCATGTCAGACTCCAAACCAGTTACAAGTGGTGTCCCACAAGGCTCAGTCCTGGGTCCTCTCTTGTTCAGTATATATTTCTCGGAGGTACAGGCCAACTCGGAAGGACTGTGGCTGACCAAGTTCGCAGATGACTGCAAACTGGGCACCATAATCGACTCTCCAGCCGACACAAGCATCCTCCAAAAGGGCCTCATAGAAACAGACAACTGGTGCCAGAGCCATGGCCTCAAGCTAAATGCCAAAAAGTGTATATTCATCCCCTTTGGCAAAAACAAAGTGCCCACAAATTACCACATAGGTGGTAATCCATTAAGTACAGAAGAAGTAATTAGGGACCTGGGGACCTAAGTTGATAGCAATCTCTCATTTGACAACCATGTGGCCAAAGTGGTTAGAAAAACATTTTATATAGCCCACCTAATCATGAAGGGATTCACATCTAGATCAGGGGAGGTCATCGTGCCTCTTTACTCATCCCTCATCAGGCCCATAATTGAGTACAATGCCCCTTTTGGGATGTACCTTACCAGACACCTGCAGCAACTGGAAAGACCCCAAAAGTACCTCACCAAGAGGATCAAAGGGCTCAAACAGATGCCATATGCTGCCCGGTTAAAGAAACTCCAGCTCTACTCAGTGGCATACCCCTGTTCAGAGGTGATCTGTGCCTGACGTATAAAGCCATGTCCAACCCGGAATTAATGGACATGCTGCACCTCAGAAAATCCAAATCCCATCGAGCTACGCGCTCGAGAGACTTGAACCTCAGCACTGAAATAAATAGGACATGCTGGAGGGACAGATTCATAACCCAGAGGCTCCCTTCACTCTGGAATAAAATCCCAGTCCAGGTTAGGCAGAGTCCCTCATTGACTCTCTTCAAGAGGAATCTTGATGAGTGGATGGAAGATCATAGGTTTACCCCGGGTATTACTTCTTTGTCACTGTTAGACAGAGGCACAGTATACCAACCTCGAAAAAGGGCATAGCAAAATAATTTTAAAATGGGTGGCGAAAGCCAAACACATTCTGGCTAGGCTTATAAATGCCCTAGGGTAGATAGCCTAGTATGAACCTATGAACCTATGAACACTCTACACTGACCAATTACATTAATGCGACCAAGAAACAGTGGCAAACCACTTTGTAGTTAAGCCATGATAAAGGAGAAATTATTATTCCAGGGATAAAAATTCAAAGGGGAGATATTCCAGACTGACTCTCTGTCACTTCTCCTATTTTGCCTTGACCTTAACCAACTCAGTTGTCTACTTGACAGATTACATCATAACTAAAATTTAGCTCCCAGAAATCAACAAAATGTCTCATCTTCTTTTTGTAGATGATTTAAAACTGTATAGTTCATCAGATGAGGAAATGAAAGCACAACTGAAAGGGATTTAACATTTTCAGATGATATAAGAATGTAATTTCGTCTTGATAAATGTGCAAAAGCAACCTTTAAAGCAAGAAAGTTGCAGCACCAAGAAAACATCAGTTAAGGTCAGGAATGTGATATAAAATAACTTAATCAAGAGGGAGTATATAAATATTTGAATATTGATGAAAGATCAACAATGAAACATGAACAAATGCAAATAAAACCTAGTAATGAACATTTTAGACGACTTAAGTTAATATTGAAAACAGTGTTGACATCCAGGAACCAAGTCCAAGCTATAAACCAATTTGCTCTTCCTGTCCTAACTTACAGTTTTTGGAGTGATTGACTGGCCCCCAAAAGATGTTGGATAGGTTGGACAGGAAAACAAGAAGGATGCTTCATGCTCATCAACTGATTTATAAAAATCAGTGCATACCATGGACCTCATAAATGTAAAATAAATAAACAAATAAATATATTCCCAGTTCTGAAGGAGATATGGGCTTCTTCAAAATTTATTACATATATAGCTCTACAATCATGGGAGCATACATATCTGCTGACTTCACAAGACCCAAATGTAGTGAACATTTTGAAACATGAGGAGAATATGTCAAAGATGACTTCCCTGCTTAGTTTAGCAGAAGCATATCAGTGTCAAGCAGGAATGGAAATTAAAGCAGAAGTAGATAAAAATCAGACAGCAACTGAATGTGCCAAAAAACAAAAGAAAGAATATAAGGTGAAGGATCAGATGAGATGACCAGAAAGGTGGAAAATGCATAAGTATAGTGCAAGTATAGAAAACTCTTGGAACAACCTCATGTTGATCAGGATCAAATGCAGGAATGGTTAAAGAGATGTGAATTTAAACCAAAAGACAAAAGGTTAATATTGGCAGCCCAAAACAGTGGACTACATACATGTTGGTTTTCAAAGTCCATTGAACATGTGGGAGAAACAGACAAATGTAGGTTTTGTAAAACCGAATTGGAAACAGTCGCACATCTTGTTACTGGCTGTGATATACTAATGGAGAAAGACTGTATACTGAAAGGCATAATCATGTGGCAAGACTGTTTCATTGGGGATTGTGCAAACATTATAATATTGAAGCAGCTGAAAAACACTGGAAACATGAGCAACAAAGCATCATAGAAAATGATGAAGTTTATATCACTTTAAAAAATAGATGTGAGAAAACCAGATATAGTAGTCCATTAAAAGAAGACAAAAGTAGCATTGATCACTGAAATTCCTACAGCCAGTTACTACAGTGTCTTACGTACAGAGAGAGAGACAAAGTTTTAAAATACCAGGATTTGCAGGCAGAAACAAGGACAACGTGGAAAAAAGATGACCAGACAGTTCCAGTAGTAGAAGGAGCAACGGATCTTATAAAAAATAATTTATGGTCATACTCAGATATGTTACGGAGAGTCTATAATACATAATCGAACTTTTAAAAGTTTGAACGTCATATGGTCTTTACCATATGATCAAACTTTTAAAAGTTCAAAAATGTAATAAAAAAAATAAACCAAAGAAAAAAACCTACCTAAACAGTTTAAGCAGGGTGGCAAGCCCCCCTGTGCTCCCACACCCCCCACTCTTTAAATATACCAACTCCGAGATCACACTACAGTGCAGAAAAGGGAAATCTTCCCATTTTGCACTGTACAGAGATCTCCGTTGAAACGTTCAAACTTTTAAAAGTTTGATCATATGGTGTTGACCATATGACATTCAAACTTTTAAGAGTTTGACAACGTGATATAGACCCCTTACAGATACATGTAAATCAATCATCTGCAGAAGGAGTCATTACTGTGCACAATGCGAGTGGTGCAAAGAGCACATCTGGCTAATATCAAAAATTGATGCAATATTAATTTCATGAACTTTAATCATACTTTGACTTAGGAATGAGGCCCATTCCCATTATGCTATTAGAAACCCAAAAGCCCTGGAGAAATTAAACAATCAGGTATCATAGCAACAGCCCCAGAATACATCATTATAACTGAATAAGAAAACTTACTACTTTTCAGGAAGAAACTTTTATTAATAGACTATATCTCCTTAAATTGGAGTCACTTAAGGCCATTCTCCCCATTGGTAATGCTGTCTCTGAATTCAACAAAAGTTTCTTAGGTTTTCTAAATGTAGTAGCCCTCACCAAATAAAAGACTCAAAGCCAACCCTGCCCTATGGCTATCCTTAGCAACTAAACAACTCATGAAACAAAGAGATAATGCATGTAAGATATGGATAAAAATAAAACAGCTCCTCTTTTACTCAAATATAGGCAACTAAAAAAACCTAACAAAACAAAATAGCAGCAAAGATAAGAAAACACACTACTCATCCACTCAAAACATGCACACTAATAATCCAAAACTGTTCTGCACCTCAATCAATATGTTTTTAAATCTAGGGAAAGCTACACAGATAACACCAAACACACAGAAACAAAATAATAACATAGTCAACCAATTCAATAACCACTTTATACAGACTGTACAATCATTAATCTACCAAGTGACTAATCAAGCTATTAAGGTCCCTACTCAATCAAATAACATAGGTTCATAGCTTGTTACTAGGCTAACAACCACTAGTGGCCATAAAGCCTAGCCATGCAAGTCCCAAGTATCATAGAGGGGGAGGGTGGTTTAGTAGGTAGGGAGGTAAGTATTTGCAGGGGGGTGTTAGGATAAAACTTCTCTTATTGCTGACCTGTGCCCATAAGGGACATGGGGACCAGACTGGGGGAAAATGCATGATTTTCCATCCAAATTGTCAAGGTTTTCTTTGAATAGGGTCAGAGATAAACTATGTTTTACATAGACTGGGAGCCTATCCCATAGCACAGAGATCCTGTGGGACACATATCTGTCTCTTCAGCACCTTCTATTTATGCAAAAAAGTGAAGTTCAGATCCCTGGATTTAGTGCTTCTGGTGTTGTTTGTTTTGCACATCTACAATAGATTCTGCAGGGCTGGGCTTGAGGAAGCTCTTTAAGACAGCAAAAGATCCCATCTCAGCAGCATATAGGAGACTGAATACAAAGACTTTAGGTGATCAGTGTAGCAAAGGGTATTCATGCCTTGAATTCTTTTGGTGAGAAACCTTTGTGGGCATTTCTACTGTTACAAGTGTCTGGTTAGATACATGCCAAATGGGGCATTGTATTCAATGATAAGTCTGAAAAGGGTCGAGTAGTGTGGCACTCTAACTTGAAGCCCTACCCTTATCTATAAGCTGGGCAACATAGAATCATTTTCTTATTATCTTAGCTACATGTTGGTTAAAGGCCAGATTGCTATCAACATATGTTCCAAGATCCCTTACATCTGGGTCTATTCTTATGGGTGTTTTATCAGTGAAGTAGTTAACTTGCATTGACAGTTTCTCAAATGGCCTAATACTGCATTTTTTGGCATTGAGTTTTAGGCCATGGCTTTGACACCAGTCATGTGTCTATGTTAAACTCACTTACAAGATGCTTGTGTCTTGGGTGGAATCTGTAATAGCTCTCAATTTACAGCCATCTGCAAATTTGCTGGGTCAGAGACCTTTAACATTAGCCTTGACTTCCAAGAAGTAGATGCCAAACAGAAGCAGGTTCAGCATGGAGCCAGTGGGTACTCCACTGGTGAACATTCTCTTAGTGGAAGTGGTCTCACTGATCCTGACTTCTTGGGTCCTACTATCCAGCAAGTTATGTAAGAATCTACACTTAGCTCACAGAGATTGTCAATGATTCCTGATTAGGGTATTGTATCAAATGCCTTATCCAGGTGCTGTATGCATTGTTTTGCCTTCATCCATTCCCTTGATAACCCTCTCAAAGAAGTCTACCAGTTTAAGTAGGCATGACCATCCCTTAAGAAAGCCAAAGTGGGATGGTTTCAGTGACTCTAGGTTGTCAATATCCTTGTTTACCATTTCCATCATAATTCATTTCATTGCTTTGCATATTAAGCTTGTTAGACTGATGAGTCTGTAGATCCCTGGGTCAGTTGATGTTCCGCCATTCTGAAGAGGAATAACTGTTGTGGTCTTACATTCACATGGAACATAGCCTGTTTCAAGGCTGAAGTTGAAGAGTGCCTCAAGTGGTCCTGTTAGACCATGTTTTAGATTGTTCAGGTGGCAACCAGGGATGACTTTGGAAACTATGGAGGCAGTGTTCTTGGCTTTATCAAGTGTTGCCAGCACTTGGTCCCTGCTGTTAGCTGGGAGAAGTATGTTGGAGGGGATTTTACCTGGTGGAGCTAAGGGATGATGTTTGAGCTGAACTTATCATCCAAAAGATTTGATGTCACCGGGATCAGTGTAGGTAGTACTGTTCACCACCAGTTCAGCATACTGTTGTGTATTACTTCTAAGGTTCCGGATGTTGCTGAAGAAGACCTTCTGATTTTCCTTTGCCAGTGAGGCTATCCAGATCTCATAACTGGCCTTGTTGGACTTATTTAGACCCATTAGCTTCTTGTTTAATTGTGTAACAGAGCACTTGTCTTTAAGGGAGTTGCTTTTCCTGATTTTGGCCATGAGTTTTCTTCTTTTATTATACACTCTGTTTAGGTGTGGATCCCACCAGTGGGGTTTCTTTTGGGTTTATTTCTGGTAGGTATGGCACCCACTGACATATATATAGTGACTCCGTGAATAATTTTTCATGGATAGATGTGGTCTGCAGTTTGTGTAAAGCCTTCAATTTTGACAAACTGTCATTTATTAAGATTTAATTTGCCTTTAAATAGTTCCTAATTGTTACTGGTTTAGCTGGATTTTATTTTATTGGTTGATGTTTACTTCAAATGAGACAATTTTGTGATCCAACCTCACTAGTGAAAATGTGATGCAGGGTTGGGGATTGCAGAGCTCAACATTGTTGGTGAGTATCCAACTCACTCACATTCAGAACAAAATAAGGGTCATGCTGCTAAATGCTGGGAACTTAAACCAAAAATTGCACTCCCTGGAAGCACTTCTACCACTAGAAGATGTAGATTTCTGTGCAGTCACAGAAACCTGGTTTAAGGCCTCAGAGAGTACCCTGGCCTTGCAAGGCTAAAATGCCTTCAACATCTATCACCAAACACTAATACATGTGAGAGATGCAATTATACAGCCAAACTGGAGGCTAAGTTCTCTCAACCCAAGGCTGGATCAGACAGTCAAGAGGAGAAGGGAAATACTTGCATCACACCACCAGTCTCACATAGACCCATCAAACCAGCACTGGCAAAAAACACACATAAATACATGAAAACATACTCGGAGGTTCTAAATAAAAATCTGCAAAAGTAACAGAGACCTCCAAAGCAGACATCCAAGCAACCCCCCCCCCCCAACACAAATCATGAAACACATACTTCACAAAACCAGTGTGCCATGCAATCACAGCCCTTAAGGCAAAATAACATACCCAACATACTAGTAATAGGTGACTCTATAGTCAGGCATACTGACGTCCCACTCACTGGGCTGAATAAGGAGAAGGTCTCTGTTAGCTGCCTGTCGGGGGCCAGGATCAGCCACATAACACAAGCACTCAAGTCACTCCAGAAAAAGTACAAATATGACTCTGTCATTGTCCATGTTGGTGTGAATGACCTGAGCTGTACCTCCCTGGACTACATGAAAAGAGACATGGAAGAGCTCTCTGATCTTGTAGCCCAGGCCGGTATGACCCTGAGTAGCATCCTGCCCTCACAAAGAATGATACCACAGTATAAAGAAAAAATTATCAATTTCAACAATTGGCTAAGTTTCTGGTGCCATTCAAAGGGGATCCAGTGTCTGTCTGCCTGGGATGACATGCTTGACAAGCCATGCTGCTTCGCTAGAGACAGCTTGCACCTGTCACCCTTAGGCTTTCGAATACTGGCCAAGGCTCTTGCCACCCCCATAGTGCCTTTTTTTGGCAAGGCTCAAAAGACAAACCCACTGCCATAAATAGCACAAGTAACAGAAAACTAAGGGTAATGTTACACAATGCCAGAAGTCTAAACCTTAAAATGCACGCACTCGAGGTACTCCTCAGTATTTAGAAAATTGATACATGTGCAGTAACAGAAACCTGGTTTAAGGCTCCAGACAGCACACCAGCACTACCACGCTACAGCTCATACCATACATTTCGGTTACAGAACCCGGACCAAAATACAAAAGGCGGGGGCGTATCCATATTCATCAAGGATACCCACACCTCCAGGTTAGTGGCACAGCACGATGCTTCAGAGATCATCCACATGCAGCTAACAATGGGCAAAACTGCAATTCAAATTGTAGCTTGCTACAGATCACCCACCATGTCCCAGGACCCCCATTCTGTATTTCTGGAAACACTGGGAAATATAAAGGTCCAACCAAACACCCTAATATTGGATGATTTCAATTACCCAAACATTAATTGGGAGAACTACTCAAGTACTAACTCCCTTGCTCAACATTTCCTAGAATCTATAAACTCAAATGCCCTGGATCAACTGGTCAACACTTCCACCAGATTTGACAACATATTGGACCTGGTCTTCACCAACATGGGCGATCGGTGCTCCACACCAGAGGTCAACCCCTCACTGGTTAGATCTGACCATAAACAAATCACTTTGGATATCCACATCCCGCTGCCACTCCCAGACAAGGAAACCACCATGAAAAACTTTTCAAAAGCAAACTTCACGTTACTTAAGACCGAGGTGGAAAGTTTCAAAGCCCCCATGCTAAAGGATAACATTGTCCAAGCTGCAAAATCCTTTACTAATGCATTCTACGGGCACCTACAAGAATGCATGGATCATGCTATCCCAAGCAAAACCAAGACTCATTCCTCAAAAAAAAAGGAAACCAGTCTGGTGGACTCCTGCCATAAACAAGCTATACAATAAAAGGAGGAAACTAGTACAGAAAAGAATAAAATCCCAAGAAGGGAAGACATCCCTGATCAGTATCAGCAAGAAACTACAATCCCTCATAAAATCATCCAAGGCGAGTTTCGAAAGAAAAATTGCCAAGGACTCCAAAGATAACCACAAGGCATTCTTTAGCTATGTCAAGAATCTAAATGGCAATGCTCAGATCTGCTCGGAGTTCGTGCAGAATGGTACAAAATACACTGAACTGACCGATATTGCAAACATCCTGGCAGACAGGTTCAGCACAAACTTCACCCCCCTCTCACCCCCAAAAGGGCCCATAACCATACCAGAAGAATGTAGAGCCCCTGAAATCACAGACACTCAGGTTTAAACAGCCCTCTCCAAAGCCAAAAACACAGCATCAATGGGACCGGATGGTGTCCCAGGCTGCTTCCTACATGAGCTCAAAGATGAACTAACCCCTCACCTAATCACACTGTTCAAACTCAGCTTCTCCACAGGTTACGTACGCATAGAGTGGCGCACAGCAACAGTTATTCCACTCTACAAAGGTGGAGCCACAACAGACCTCAGGAACTATTGCCCTATAAGCCTGACTAGCTTGGTCTGCAAGGCTATGTGGCACATCATCATGGAACTCATTAACAGAGACATTGGGAACCTACAAACACTGGACCCTACCCATTTTGGCTTTGTTAAGGGCAGATCATGCCTCCTAAACCTGGTGGACTTCTTTGAGACAGTTACCAAGGCTATAGATGAGGGAACGGTGGTACACACAGCCTAACTAGACCTCACAAAGGCCTTTGACACCATTCCCCATTCTGGTATTATAGACAAGTTCACCAGACTGAACATAAACCCCTATGCCACAAAATGGGTTGCCACCTGGCTCACGGACAGAACCCACATGGTAAGAGTTGCAGGAGCTAGGTCTGACTCTAAACCGGTTACAAGTGGCATTCCCCAGGGCTCAGTCCTAGGACACCTCCTGTTTGGAATATAATTCTCAGAGGTACAGGCAAGCACAGGAGGATGATGGCTGACCAAGTTCGCAGATGACTGCAAACTAGGGGCTATAATTGGCTCTTCGGCTGACACAGACATCCTCCAAAAGGGTCTCACTGAGACAGATACCTGGTATCAAAATCATGGCCTCAAGCTAAATGCCAAAAAGTGCATAGTCATCCCCTTTGGAAAAAACAAAGTACCCACAAACTACCACATAGGTGGTAGTCCTCTAAATACAGAAGACGTAATAAGGGATCTGGGGACCCAAACAGATAGTAAACTCACCTTTGACAATCACATTGCCAAAGTGGTTAGAAAATCCTTCTGCATGGCCCACCTTATCACAAAAGGGTTTGCATCCAGATCAAAAGAGGTCATTGTGCCCCTCTACTTATCACTCATCAGACCCATCATAGAGTACAACGCCCCATTTGGGATGTATCTTACAAGACATGTGCAACAGCTGGAAAGATCACAGAAGTACCTCACCAAGAGGATCAATGGCCTCAAACAGACACCCTATGCAGCTCAACTGAAGAAACTCCAGCTGTACTCAGTTGCATACCACCTACTCAGAGGTGATCTCTGCCTGACATACAAGGCCATGTCCAACCCATAACTGATGGACATGCTCCACCTAAAGAAAAGCTTATCCCCTCGAGCCACATGCTCTAGGGATCTAAACCTCACCACAACAATAAATAGGACATGCTGGAGGGATAGATTCCTGTCACAGCAACTTCCCATGCTTTTGAACAAGATTCCAATCTACATTAGGCAAAGCTCCTCACTAACACTCTTCAATAGAAACCTTGACGAGTGGATGGGAAACAGAAAGTTTACCCCAGGGATCACTTTAGTGGCTCTGCTGGACAGAGGCACAGGGAACTAATCTAAGGGGGCGGCGAAAGCCAACACATTCTGGCTAGACTTATAAATGCCTTCAGGCAGATAGCCTATTACCTACCTATGAGTCTATGAACCTTTAGACCACAAAAGGAATGTCTGAAAATCAAAGGTGGCAGTGTTTCAATCCATATTAGAGATAAATTCACCTCATGTCTAGTTAGACTGGACAACTCCATGGAGTTACTCAAGGTGCAGGTTATGGTGGGTAACAGGCCCATTCAAGTCCTAGCCAGTTATAGTTCTCCATGCATGGGTTACGACACCCATGAAGCCTGCTTAACCAAATTGAAGACAATCCAAATTTTACTGAAAACACTGTTTATGAGGGATTTCAATTATTCCACCATCAACTGGAAAATCTACTCAAGCCTAAACTTGCTAGCACAAAGGTTCACTGACTTTGTGAATTCAAATGCCCTGGAGCAAATTGTCCATACCCTGACAAAAGCAACAGACATTCTAGATCTAATCCTCACCAACATGTCAAACAGGTGCACTGCTGCAGCTGTTGGATGATCATTAGTTAAAACTGACCACAAATCAGTCAACTTTGAACTGACACTAACACCACAACTCACAAAGGGTGAAACCAGACTAAAAAACTTCACCAAGGCAAACTATACCCTCCTACGTGAAGGTATAAATGCATGAAGGTATAAATGCATTCCAAGCCCCATTCCAAGCTGAAAGTGGTAACTATGCTGAAGCTTACACTAAAGCTCTGTACAATCACTTGCATAAGTGTATTAACCTGGCTATACTAGATAGAATCAAAGCCAGAGCCCTAACTAAAATCAAGCTGCCATGGTGGACTTCCAACATCAAAAAACTCTACAATAAATGCAAAAAGTTGCTGTCCAAGAAAAAAAAAAGACAATGGAAAAGCACCCTCCTCAGCCTTAACAGGCAATAAGGCAACTTCTCAAATCATCCAAGAACTCCTTTGAGAGAAACCTAGCAAGTACCACCATGGATAACCATAAGGCCTTTGACAGCTATGACCGTAACCTAAAGGGTAGAACCCAAGCATGTGCAGAACTGGTGGCCAATGGTATCACACACTGACCCCACAGAGATAGCAAACTTGCTAGTACATATGTTTGGTGAAACTTTCACTCCCTTATCCCCTCCTAACTTACAGCAAACCCTCCCCCAACCCCCCCAATCTTACATATCTAAAGAGCAGGTCCTCAAAGGCCTGTCCAAAGCAAATAACATGGCCTCACGGGGACCAGATGACACCCAGGCTGTCTTCTAAACAGGCTAAAACATGAACTAGCATCACCACTAAGTACCCTTTTCAATCATAGCCTAACCACAGGCTTTTTTTCTGCGGCATGGAGAACAGCTACAGTTATTCCCCTCCACAAAGGTAGCCTAGCAACAGATGCAGAGAATTACAGACCTATAAGCCTGACCAGCCTCATCTGTAAGGCTATGGAATGTATCATTATGGACCTCATAAATAACAACATAGGTGACCTCCAAACACTGGACCCTACCCAATTCAGCTTTGTGAAGGGCAGATCCTGTCTTTTAAATAGTATGGATATCTTTGAATGTGTGACCAAGCCCATTGCTGAGGGCAAATCTGTCCACACAGCATACGTCGACTTGGCAAAGGCTTTTGACTTAGCAAGCTGAATGTAAACCCCTTCATTGTGAGATGGGTTGCCAACTAAATCACAAACCAGACATACATTATCAAAGTGGGTGACTCCACATCAGCCATCAGACCTGTTACCAGCAGGGTGCCACAGGGGTCAGTGCTTGGTCCCCCTCCTGCTTGGTATATACTTCTCAGAAGCTCAGGTCAAAACTAAAGGGTTGTGGCTGACCAAGTTTGCAGATGACTGTGAACTAGGTGCAATCATTGAACCCCCAGATGATGTCAGTATACTCCAGGATGATCTCATACAGACCAACAACTGGTGTATTTGTTACAGTCTCAAAATGAATGCAAAGAAATGCATCATCATTCCCTTCAGCACAAACAATGTCCCTTCACACTATCAAATCAATAGCAATGCCCTAAGTACCCATGAAGTGGTAAGGGACCTGGGATCACAGGTTGACCATGACCTTAAGTTCAACCACCATGTGTCTACCACTGTGAGGAAAGCTTTCCATGTAGCTCACCTGATTAGTAAAGACATTGACTCAAGAGCAAAAGAAGTTATAAGTCCCCTATACTTATCCAGCCCATAATTGAGTATAACACCCCATTTGGTATGTACTGTACTAAGCATCTACAGCAATTAGAGAGACCGACTAAAATCCCTGTCACTATACTCCATATCATATAGACTTCCTAGGAGAGACTTATGCCTGGCCTACAGAGCAATCCAAGACCCAAACCTACTGAACTTATTGCACATCCGTAAATCAAATGGGTCTAAGGCTACCCATTCCAGGGACTTAAATATGACCTGCACCTTAAATAGAACATGCTGGAGGGACAGATTTTATCTCCCAGCCACTGCCATATATTTGAAACAGGCTACCAATTCATGAGAAACAGAGCACTTCTACTGCACTGTTCAAGAGGAACCTGGATGAGTGGATGGGCCACAGTTAATTTTTACCAGGGATAGTGCCCACAACTCTCCTGGACATGGGAGTCATCACTAAATGCAATCTTGGGTATTAACTAGTACCTCTGTGGTATTACATTGGGTTGAAATGGCTAGGCTTAAATGATGTCTGGGTCAATAGCCTTCTAATCTCCTATGATCCTATGAAGTACCAGGTCTAGCATGTTTGATCCTCTGGTTGGACCATGCACCATCTGTCCTTTGGTGTTTGTTTTAATAAAAGTCAAGGAAGCCTTGTGCCTCTGAGTTTGAGACAGAGTATGTTTCCCTGTCTATAGAGGGGTAGTTAAAGTCACCCATATATAGGATGCTTAGTTGGATGGTGTACATCTCTAGTAGGTTTATGTAAGAGTTGTAAGGCTCTAGAAGCATAGATGGTGATCTATAGCTTGCCATGATATGGCGGGGGAACTTACCTATGGTGACTTATTTGTGGATGAGCTCTATAGTATCACCCTGTTTAACCAACCTGTAGGTATGTTTGTTGCTACCACAGATCAAAACACTTCTACATTCAGCCTCAGACTGTGCTGTTATTGGTCTAAATGTGTGGAAGACATTGTAACCTTGACTATTGGAGTACTTTCTATGGCTTTAAAACAAGTCTTGTTCACAGCACAGGTATCTAGATTCTCCAGAGTGAGGAGGGCTTGAATGGTGTGGAGTTTTGTATTTAGGCTTGGTGCATTGAGCAATAATATCTTAAGGTTGTTTATAAACTTTTTCACTGTGTTAGTAGCTTTGCCTTTTTGGCATAGCCTAAAGAAGCCTCTAAGGAGTAGAAAAAGTTTTAGCCAGTATCCAAAAGACTAGGGGGGACAGGTGCAACTCATCCTTGGCAAAGCAATGTGGTCTTTTCACCATGTTCTCCCATGCCAACAGATGTTGGATTCCCCATGGAGTGAAACCAAAAACAAAGCCAATTATAAAAATCAAGTCATTTCATGGTCATACCCTGGCATCATCCTTGGTGAAGGTAGAATGCTACCCAATGCATGGCTCATACCTAACTATGACATATAGTCTTAGAAATCCAGTATGCCTCTTTTCATATAGTCTAATGAGGTATGTCTTGGGTCATTTGCACCCACATAGACTATCATAGGATTATACAGGTACCTGGGGTGCAGTAACTTGAGTGCGTGTGTGATATTGTGGATTCTGGCTCCAGATAGGCAAGAAACTGTTATCTTCTTCTTGTTCAACCTGGTGAGTGGGGTATCTGTATGTCCACACAATGGAGTCAGTCCCCAGTGATAGAAGTATTAGGTAAAGTGTATGCTTGCCTTATGGGCCCCACTTGGGTGACCATTAGGTGTAAACTTATATGAAATGCTTGTTGTTGCTTTTTGTGTGTGCTTTAGTGATTGCTGAGCGGCAGTGCTGCCATTAGGTGACTTTGGACGTTTTTGAGATTTGGAAACGTTCCTTTTAATTGCCTCAGCATAAGAGAATATGTGTGTGTGTATGTGCGTGAGTGAGTGTGTGTGGTGAATGATATGTGTGAGGGATGTAATGTGGGTATTCCTGACAACATCATTTGTATGTAAGATTTTTGCCTCCAAGTTGTGTATGTACATCTCTTGCATACCATATTATTTTCTTTAATGATTTACTGGTTGTCTCAGAATATGAGACAATTGCTACATTGCCTTAGGATGCCCATATCTACCAAGCTGACCACAGAGACATTAGAAATTACATCTCCATGTTGTCTGGTCCTGTAATAGGGTTGACTGTTTAGGATTAAGGAGTGGGTTTTAATAGGGATCTCCTAGGATAGTTTCTAGTATTAAGGGCAGGATGTTATAAAATGCAAGGATGTGGTAGTTCTGTTTGATGCACAAGCTAGTTGCTCTAAGCTTACTTGTGATCAATGACCCACCCACTGTTTAAATGGTTTTGGATCTAATTCTAACCTTATAGGTAAATTTTACTTTTTAGGTATTTGCTTCTATACAAGACACAGCTAACCACTGTGGTCTGGTGGGCAGCTCTACTCAGAGAAAAAAATCTGAAGACTGACTCCTATGCCCTCTAGCCAATAAATCATCACACTTTTAGCTTTCTGCATTGCTTCCTAGCTCAGTGAGGCATGGTAAACTCTTTCTAACAGAATATATCTGATCCTGAAATATCTTAATGTAAAAGCACAGGAAAAACATTCTTCAAGTGCAGATTAAGCAAAAAACAACTACCAAACATCTAAGTCCCTGGCTAATTCATCCTTCTGCAAAGAGATTTGCAGACATGTAGTCTAAAATAACCAACAGACAGAGAAATGACTATTTTTGCCACAAAGTTAAACAAATGCTTTAAAGATACTCAAAAGCAGACGTGATCACTGTATAAAGTATTTTTATCAATAAAATAGTTATAGCCTTCCCTGTGTCCATACTAATTAATAGGTCCATAGAAGAAAGATATGTCCATCACTGTGGATAAAATCCTACATCATAGCATTGCACAAAGATGGCAAACCTACACAGTTTAATAACTACAGACCAATAGCGATTCTCTTCCCCATCTCCAAAATATTTCAGAAATGCATCCATATGCAGCTGATGCATTACCTAACTTCAAATAACCTGCTCTCAGAAACACAACATGGCTTTAAGCCCCAGCACAGCACCACTGCTGCTCTTCTACATTTTACCAATATAATAAACGAACATAAAAACAATGGTCTGGTTGTGTCCACCACATTCTTAGACTTGTCAAAGGCATTATCTTGCACCAGCAAGTTCGAGTCTCCTCAGTAAGACTTTCACAATAATCCTTGTTGTGGTTTCTTTGTTATCTATCTGGAAGGCAACTAGCCATTAAATGTGAACAAACCTACTCATCCATTCAGCCAGTTGCTACAGGTGTCCCTTAGGGCTCTATCCTGGGTCCTCTCCTATTTAACATATTTATTAATGACCTCCACTGACCATGTTGGTTTAGTTCAGTATACAGCTGACTCAACATTAATATGTGTGACCTCAACAATAAATAAGCTCCAGGACATTACTCAAAAATATTTCTCCTTTCTAGAAACCTGGCTCAAAGAATCAAACCTCCTTCTCAACTCCAAGAAAACCAACTTAATGCTTTTTACTTCAAAAAAGTTGCCAATATCAAAAGCACTCTTTTACCATAAACTCAGCAAATAATACTGTAATTGAAACTGTAATTCACTGTAAACTTCCAGGCATTGTAATAGATGACAATTTCAAATAAGACAGCATATACTGGACACCATTAAATCTACGTACCAGAAACTAGGTTCCCTTTATAGGATCAATGGATTCCTTACAGATACTACAAGAAAACCTCTAGACACCACCTTCTTATTGCCAACTATCTTATATGCCACTCCTATCCTAACAAAATTAAACAATATTCATAGAAAGAAACTTGCCTCCTGCTGCAATAAAATAGCTAAATTTGCCACCAATCTCCCTGCTAGGACCCACCATTGTCATAGCTCAAAGCAATTAAACCGACTTGAACTAAACAACTACCTAACATATTCACAACTAACTACAGCACACAAACTCATTCATCATCCAGAAAAAATGCCCTGTACTACAAAACTTATTACTGCCATACTGTCCATCAAGGAACCTCTGCTCTAGTTAACAAATTCTTATAACTCTGGAATAGTATCCCCCGACAAATAAAACTCTCCAACAAACTCGATAGTTTTAAACCACTGCTTAAACAACATTGTAACCAGTTCCGGTCCTGGACATGCTCATCACAATGTTAAGACTTTGCGTTCACTGCACGATACTCTTCAAATACTCTCTTTAAACAGAATACACACAACCTCTCACTGATATGACAAAACAATTTTTACATATAACTGTGACCTGTACAATCCATTAAGTTATGTGTGGGCTTTCTCTTTAGTCACTCCCACCTCTGTAAAATCTTAGACTGTGTAAATGTAACTACTGTTTGTGTATAAATGTAAATAGAAATGTAATTGCTCTGTGTTTAACTGAAACTTAGTATAATGCGCTGTAAGCAAATGGAGCTTTTCTCCCCAGGCCTCTGCTGAAAATGGGCATTACACAGTCAGACTTTCCCAATAAACAAAGACAAACAAACAAATAAATAAATAAAACATTTTTTTTCTTAGCTAGGATGGCTGTGGGTACATTTGAAACATTGAAAAAAAAAGTTTTGCAAAATATTCTGTAAGTGAAAAAATATCCTTACAACTTGTCTAATTTCTAGGAGAAAAAAAAGATTGTAAGCTGATTCCTATGCCCTCTAGCTAATAAGCACCTAGACTTTGAGCTTCCTCCAGTCCTTCCTAACTCAGACAGCCCAGGTAAACACTTTGTTTTAACATTTTTCCTTCCAGCCAGTTCACACAGATATCATTAGAAAATATTTCAGAAAATTAAAGCCTACTACAACTGTCCCTGTCAATCTACCTTGTGAATATCTTAAAACAGCAGCTGAGGCTATTGCTTATACTGCTTCATTTCTGATAAATTGATCCATATCTCAAAATAAAGTCTTGTAGATATGAAAAAAATCATTCATTCATCCAATGCACAGATGTGGAATTAATAGCAATATTTCAAACTATAGACCAATTCCAATTTTATCTCCCCCATTAAAAATATTAGAAAAATGTATTCATATACAACTTCTCAACTATGTAATTGATAATCAGCTTCTGTTTGAACCCACACCACTTCTGCTGTCATCACAGCACAATTATTGCTTTGCTGAACATTGTTAATATTGTCAACACCACCAGAAATTCTAGAAACCTAGTTTACACTGTCTTCCTAGACTTATCACAAGCTTTTGATACTGTCTCCCACTAGAAAATCTTACATAAATTGTCATCCATAAGGCTCAATTAACTCTGGTTACACAGCTACCACTCAAACAGAGCAAAAGCAGGGAAATGAAAAAATATTTCTCTACCTTCTTGCTAGTAAGTATTGGTGCACAACAAGGATCTAAACCAGGCCACATACTTTTCAACATATTCATCAATGACATCTGCAAAGCTACCCCAGTTCAATACACTGACAACTTGACCCTAATCTGCTGTGCCAAATCTCTGTCTCTCTCTAAACTCCAAGACCTTACATAGCAGTCCTTCTTGGTTGAAACATGGCTAATAATTCACAGTTACTTCCAATGCCCCCAAAAATAGATTACTTATCTTCACCACAAAACACATTCTGCTAAAATGAAACTATTCAGTATCATCATTGTCAACTATACCTTGATAGAACAAATAAACCACATAAAATTATTGGGTGTCATCATCAAAAAAATAGATACATGATGCAGAGTAAAAACCTACCTCACTGACATGGCCAGAAGATGTACTGCCTCTGCTTTTTTTATAGTCATCTATTCTCTAGGCTGCTTCAAACTTCACTAACCTTCAAGTTTTAGAACTTTCCAAACTTGAACAGGGTTATAATAAAATGAACAAATTTGCAGCAAATATAACAATAGAACACACCGCTACCTAGCCGTCAGAGAAGTAAGCTTTGGAACTACCACATCACCTGGCTCTTTCTCAGTTAACCACAGTACACAGACTTTTCAATGAGCCAGAAAATTGCCTAGCCCTTTTCAGCTTCATACAGCGTTTCTCACTCAATAGAATTTAATGCTCTAGAATAAAATCACTAATCCCTATAACCAAATCATCTAATAATTCATGTGACTCTCTATACTAATATTAAAGTAGTGTAGCTAAACTATGGAACCATATCTCACTACCATTGAAATACATTCAGAATGCAGAGTCATTTAAAATACAACCAAACTTCACCAATCATATCAACGGATCTGGTCCTGTACAAATGCCACTGTTATATTCAGCGTGCCATATTGTCAAACCATTTCTTTTAATTCAGAATCCTATGCCACACAATAGTGTTCACAAATACTTAATAGATTTACTAGCATCTCCCAGCTATGCACATTGTTTTGTAAGACTTTTGGCTTCTGATGTATTGTGCTGGCAGTAATGTGCTGAATTTTAACTGCCCATTCGTGGGCTTATATGACCAATAAGGTGTAATATCCAAAGACACCATGCTGGAGATGCAAAATGCACAAGTGTGTGCCTGCATCTACTAAAGTGGGGGGTCCATAACTGCTACTCTGCAAATCGTCAGTGCAGTATATTCATGGGCTACTTGCAAGACACTTGCTGCCTTATACTATATATTTACTTGTAGCTGGTTCAGCACAACTATATAATGGTTTGCTGCCACACCATCTGTTTGCAGGGTTGCTTGCACTGTTCTATACATCCTTCATTGCTGATTTTACTACATAGCATGCATTTGTACAGCAGTAAAATGTGGTCAATGCATGTTGCTGTTCAGGTAATGTTCTGAAATTCGTTCAGCTTCATGTCTGTATCACACTATTGTAAGTTTTGGTAGAGTGTATGCTTGCAGTCTATGTCACTTTGTCGTGCTGTTAAGCCTATTGAATCTCTTGTGTCTTTCAGATCACTGGGAGGATGGTCTGTGCTTGTAGAGGCAGACAGCATGGCAGGAGTTGGGACAGGTCCTGCACTGAAAAGTAGATGTCATTGTACAAAATATGTTTTATACTCTTCAGGAAGAGGTCAAAGTATTGAGTCTGCAGACACAGAGCATAGCAGAATCCACTAACTAGATGGAACTCCTACTGAAGGAAAAGGGTGCTGTCCATCAGGTCTTGGGAGCTGTGGTTGCCCTACCAATGTGCTAGGGACAAGTCCTGAATCATGACTATTAGGCCAGACACGGTCTGTAAATGGCCAGCACTGTTTTATATTTGCCCACACAGTCCATGACCATTAAATGTGTTTTGACTGTTAATGCTCTGATGTATTACCAGGCATGTCTGTATAGTTTTGTGTCTAGGCTTCCCTGGTGTCCTTGCTTGGGCACAGTAGGGTCCATATGCTATGAAATGTTTACTAGCTATGGTCCTTCCAGTCCATGTAGGAACTCTGCAGTCAACTACCTACTACCAGCCACACCTAGGGGTGTTGTGCCACCTAGTACTGTGCCTACTAAGTCTTCCTAGGTGACTTTTGTAGTACTGTTGCATCAATTGCGTTTTCTTTACAATTCCACACATAGTAGAGAAAACTGGCACAAGTAATAATGCTGATTGATAAGAAAATGTATATTGATGACAATTATAATTATTTATGTCTTTGTTTGTTTGCCTGCTTGCTTGTCTGTCTTTATCAGATTTTTTTATCAGAGACCTGAAGAAACAAGCTTCGCATCATATACATTTGTGGAGCTGCAGGTATGACCCAATGAGTATTTAATGATTGTTTCTGTTTTTCATCTATTGAGTTCTGCATTATAGCATGTTTTCACTTTTCAATGGTGTGCAGTCAGTTCATTCTACAATTTACCATTTGTGGAAAACAGCTGCTGAGGTGTGTTGAAAAGTGTTCTGCCTCTGAAATGGCTTTAGATGTGGCTGCTACTCATTGCCACTGTGTTGAATACATACCTTTCAAACGTCAAGAATTAATTTTGTAGAATGTTCCTGATTTTACGTCATATTTTTACATTGTCCATCATATTTTTTTATTTTTTGGTGAAATCACTGAATATTACAGACAGTCAATAATGTCAGGCATTAGCGTTTCATATTTCTTTTTCAAAAATTGCACATTGATTCCAAATGTACCATTCTATTAACTTATTTTTTTAATGAATTAGAGTAATGTTTAAAAATTGCCCATGATTTTGTCAGTCATTTGTCATTTGTCATTATTTTTTGCTTTTTCTAGAATTCTTGAGCAAAGAAGTTGAGAAGTATGGTTGAACAGAGGATTGTGTTTCCTTTTTCATGTTGTCATGGTACTTGCTTATTGCCAGCAGTATACAATGCATTTGGTTGCCAGTGACCTTCATGAGTTCTGTGGTATGGGTGCCCATCTGCCGCCCTATGATTGTCATACCTGTTACTTGCTGCCCACTTAGTATCAGTTATTAGTTAATCTTGCACGGAGTGTTCTGTGTCCATGTAGAGCAGCAGCACACCTTGCATATTCATGAAGGCATGCTGCTGTACTCTCTACATGGACACAATCCATGTACGAGCGCAGGGGGCATGTCCAAGCAGTGCACGGACACTAAACACGCCCCCTACACTCAGAAAGTACTGTATAGCACTTTCTAAGCCATACTGGCATAATATTAGAGCTTAGCTCTAATATTTTGCTTGTAGTCAGTGTCCATGGACACTGACATGTAAAAAATAACATTGTCAGCGGATATTGAAAATGAAAACTGCAAGAGAAAACAATACAGGGGGTGTGTCACAGCTTCTGAGACACACACCCTGTATTGGTAAAGCACACACATACCCCTCAACCATACAGATATTTGCAGAATGCCAGATTTCAGTCTCATAAGTGTGGTCCACTCCACATATGAGATGGTTGGTTGGCAAAATAGTGGAAAATCATTAGAAAGTGAAATCGGAAAATAATGACAGACAATGCCGTTTCAGACATTGTACCCCTCAGAAAAGTCATGGCAATGCAAAGCATGTTATCCTATCAACTTTCTAAGTTGGCCAGAGCAATATTTAAAATCCGCCCCTATTTCTCCCCCCATCATGTCCAGATGTTCTGCCCTAACAGGCAGATTGCATATCCCTAAAGTAAAATAAAAATAGAACACAAAGTTAAATATTTTTTTTTTCTATTCCCAATAAAGTTAAGCATAGATGAGGGTATGCATTTCGCACATCTATGCATAACAGAGTTTAAACCTCTAAAGGAGTTAGATAGAAACCTACAACCAACACAGCAAATGTGGAATAGTGTAGTGGTTAGAGCATTTGTCTAACATGCAGTCCATCATGGTCTGTGCCCCAAAGCAGTTCATTAATTTTCATACGTGAAACATGGCTAAAATATATTTTCTTATAAATAGGTAGTGAATACTACACATTTGTTGACCAGGGTAGTGTAGCATGTCCAAATGTAAGGTGTCAGTGTAGTACAGATGTGAAACCCCCACATAAACACAGGTATCCCAGTCAGTATAGCCACAAAAGAATGTAATGTAATGAAAGTACATAAAATGAGAATAATAATAATAGTAATTATAATAAGTAATAATACTAATGATAGTCCATAAAATAACAGTTGAGCAATGCTAAACTGAGCTCAGCTGTACTTAGCTGGAGTGAGCATTGCTGAAATATGTATGCTTAGCAAAAATTAGCATAGCTAAGAGGATTTGCACACTAGTAAGCAGGGCTTAGCATCTACCACTTTAAGCAATGCTTACCTATGCTAAGCGGGTGTGCCCAGTGCTTAGCTTAGCTCAGCATATTCAAAACTGTCCAATCATGGCAAAGGGTGGGAAATCAGCACTATTTAAACCTCACAGGTGGGAATACAGCCAATAACCAGTTGTAGCTCCCCACTGTAGGTCCTATGACTGGTGTTGGTGAATGTTTGCACTTTTGGGTGCAGCGCTGGGACATTCAGGAGTCCAGGGTCATGGTCGGACTCCTTGTAGAAAACCATGACATGAGGCTGCTGCAGGACCAGTACCAGGGCTCCCAAAACAAAGCAGAGGCCTGGGAAAATCTCGCCTGCAATCTCACCAGTGCCACTGGCATCCCTCAGACTGGTGAGCAGGTCCGGCACTACTTTGCTGACTTGAAGTGGAGGAAAGGGAGCTCTTGGATCAGTGGGTCCAAGATGCCTGGGCAGGGAATGCTCCAGGCATGTGTAAGTATCCGTCACAATAACTGTTTTTCAAAGTTCAGCCTGTGTGTGTGATGGATAGGTATGTATAAATGTTTTTCTTATTACCTGTACAGCTGCAGATGAGAAGGCTGCCAACTTGGACACCCATGCCAGCAGGCTGCTCAGGCTGCATCGTGAAGCTGGTGAGTAACAATCTAGCTTGTAGTATTCAGGGCAAATAAAAATGAGTATTATGTCACCTTGCAGTATTTAAAAATGGGTATGGCATGTACTGAATAAACAAGCTCGTAGGAGAGTAATACTGAAATACAGGTCATACATCAATAAAATTGTAAGCACTTATCAATAAAAGTCAAAACCCCAGACTGGTTGTATTTACTTTGGTATTGTATGAAATGAAATGTGTATAGTTTATGCATAGCAACTATAGCGCTGAAAGCATTAAACAATCAAGGCTCATCTGACAAAGATTGTGGAATTATAAAACAGGAGACTGACTACATGAAATATTGCATACACCAGGATCTGATATCTGAATAGTAATGTGTTAACCAGGGTTTTCCACACTGTGCTATACAAGACATATGTGCTATGCATGAATGTCAGTATTACAACTTCAGAGTGTACAACCAAGAGAGTATTAGACAGAAAACAGTCAAGCAAAAGAGAGCAGTTCCTCAATAACTAATTTTGATGAAACACAAACCTGTTTTTTTTTTTTTTTGGCACAAACAGGCACGGTTCAAATCCCGGGAGTGGTAGTAAGCTGTATGCATAATTTCACCCAGGATTTTGGGAATATGTGTAGAAACCGTCAAGTAGTGTTAACAGAAATTTTCTCCAGAGGTCTGCCTGGTAAGAAAAGGTATAAAGTACCTATAAGAAGGCTGTAGTTATACTGTGTCCAACGCCCACTGTTCAACCTCAAGGCTGCAAATGACAGCAAGATAAGTACATACACCAAGTAGCCTCGACCAAGAAATGTTCCTCATGTGTCACGTTGTCACAGCTAGTGGTCACTGCTGCCAACAACCAGGGTGACTGACAGAAATCAAAGCAGAGTATGGCAGTAGCACACAAACACACACACACTATGAGTGCACATATGTAACTCTGACTATGTGAATATGGGTATAAACAGTCAGGTAGTGTTAACAGAAATTTCCTCCACATGTCTGCCAGGTAAGAAAAGGTATAAAGTAGCTATAAAAAGGCTGTAATTATACACTGTGTACAAACATACCACTGCCAAACCCAAGGCCATAGGTTGTTGCAAAGTGAGGTAATACCTGTAGAGTAATGATTAGATCAATGACCCTTAAAGTTATGAGCACTTCAAGCATATACAGTTGTTAATTTACATCTCTCTCTCTCTTCCCCACCTTATCTGCACCAATAATCTAAAGCTATAAATCAATGGGTATGCTTCTCACCAAACCTGCTGTTGGGACATGTGTCATATTGTTCTACAAATATTGAAATGTTTTTCTACTAATGTTCCTTGTTCAAATACTATCATTGGTGGCTTGTTGCTATCAATGTGACCTGCATGCCATTATAATGCCAACTGTGCCGCCATATATGCATGTGTTCTGTTTGCTATGCAACTGTTCCAAATCTGTTGTTTTGGGTTAATGGCAATAACTATGCATGCAGTTATAACTAATCTTGGAATGTGTTTTTATGACTAACCAACATATGTTGTAAATCTGCAATACCATAGCATGGCTGGGAAGGCCGATCCCAGTGAATCTGCCTATCCCAACTCAATTGGCCATGGCACCAGGCCCCAGTACATCTTGCACCCATCCAGGGACCTCTTTGTCCACTGATCCTGCACCACCTTTGGGTAGAACCACCTTAGGGGATTGGGCTCACCCCCCCCCCGGGCACTGGCACGGACAGGATCCTATCACCTGAAGCCAGATCTGAGAATTGGTGCATAGCAAACTTTGAAAGGAGTTCAGAGATCTCCTACACCAGCTTGAGGGCTGCATGGCACATCTAGAGGGTCAGCCTGCCCCTCCTGCTCAACCCCCAGCAGAGCCACGTTTGCGGCCATGAAAGTGCAGTGGTGACTGCCTATGGGTGGGGACCTCACTCCCACTGTATCCATTTGGGGGTTCGTGGGCATCCGATTCCCAATCATCTTTCCCCATCCAAGGTGTTTACCCCCACATGTGTTATATACTGCCCCTGTCTGCTGTCTTGTCTGTCTTCCTACTCAACCTACCTCCCCAAATATACCTACTATCCTTCCCCAACATCCCACTCTCACCTTAAAAAAAATGGCACTCTGTTCTCACAAAAAAAATGTTGCCCCATACATAGCTGTCCGTTTCACAAATGTGTACACTGGACACATGTAATCTGGTCTAATTGTTTTCACAAACGCTGGAAGATAAACTGTTTATGTAAAAAACACGGCAAAGCTTTCAGGTCAATAACCCTTCTTCAGTGCATACATTTCAATAATAAAAACACAATGCATATATAGTATGGGTCTATGTCACATGACTTGCAGCCAAACAGTCATATGACCATTACATTAAAATAAAAATAAAAGTAAAAAATATAAATACTCTTTCACTTTAATTTACTTTGCTGTAAAAACTTCAAAACAGGTTTTAATGTTATAACATCATTAATCCCTGGAATTTTATCTGCCTGCAGTCTAGTTATCCACTCATATTCCTTTAACTCTAATTTATTGTTTATGTCCCCACCTCTCTCTGTTTTTTCAACTATATGTATAACTCGAAACACAAATTTATGCTCCTCTATGTGCTTATAAAGGGAATTAGTTCTTATTGCCCTGTTGATCTCAGACTTGTGTTCAATTATTCGTTTTTTTAATTTTCTAATAGTTTTACCTATATAGAATGATGGACACCTGGAGCACGTGGCCATATATACTACTGCAGTAGTATTACAGGTTGCTTTAGCATTGAAATGGTAAATTCTCTTGGTTAGCAACCTGTAATACTACTGCAGTAGTATATATGGCCACGTGCTCCAAGTGTCCATCATTCTATATAGGTAAAACTATTAGAAAATTAAAAAAACGAATAATTGAACACAAGTCTGAGATCAACAGGGCAATAAGAACTAATTCCCTTTATAAGCACATAGAGGAGCATAATAAATTTGTGTTTCGAGTTATACATATAGTTGAAAAAACAGAGAGAGGTAGGGACATAAACAATAAATTAGAGTTAAAGGAATATGAGTGGATAACTAGACTGCAGGCAGATAAAATTCCAGGGATTAATGATGTTATAACATTAAAACCTGTTTTGAAGTTTTTACAGCAAAGTAAATTAAAGTGAAAGAGTATTTTTATTTTTTACTTTTATTTTTATTTGAATGTAATGGTCATATGACTGTTTGGCTGCAAGTCATGTGACATAGACCCATACTATATATGCATTGTGTTTTTATTATTGAAATGTATGCACTGAAGAAGGGTTTTTGACCTGAAAGCTTTGCCGTGTTTTTTACATAAACAGTTTATCTTCCAGCGTTTGTGTAATTTTTGACTGTTACTCTTTACTTTTGCAAGTGTTCCTGTTTTGTTACTGGAGATATACTTGAGGTCTACAGCAGCCAGGATTTTCGTTGGTCATGGAGCCAGCAGCTTTGAATTTCTCAGTAGAAAGCCTAGTTACAACTGAGACAAATCCATTATTGAATTTCGTATCAACGGACCATGTTAATCATGGGGGCAGTACTTCTAGCAGTACCACACATTCCGTTGAATTTACAAATAAGTTACAACTGCTAGAGAAGAAATTAACTTCTTTCAAAAAATTGCAATGGCAACGTTTCAGTTTCTGCGCCTATCTTGAGAAAGGAATAGTACCCAGAGGTCTACATATAACAAAAATGCCTTCATATGGGAACGTATTTCCTGATTTACTCAAGCGTTGGCAGCAATTGAATATACAATTGAGCCTAGACTACATGGTCCTAATGAACGATCATTTTATGCCAGTGGAAACGGAACTCAAAACCGAAATCTATAATCTAGATAAACAGCTACGTGAATCTCAAATTTTTTCGAATAATATTACTAGTTATGAACAGTTGTTTAACAGAATTAACTCCTTTGATAAAAAATTAGAGGAGTCCAAAAAGAAGAAATTGATAAGCGATGTGAACGATTTTGCATTGGGTCATATCTTCTCTTGGCCCAAGATTATAGATAAGAACAAAGGGGCATCCAACTATCAATATAATAATAAAAACAAAATGTTAGACTCATTGGATACTTTTGAACAGATACCATCTGTTCCGACGAACATGGAGGCAACTACCGTGACTGACAAGACTGACCAATCGGAACACTCGCTGACAGCGACACCCACAGACGTACTAAACGTCGACATGAATACATCTAAACAAGAGCCACATGCTGTGGTTAGCAGGGAGAAGGGCTTACAGCAACGTGGAAAGCTACAGCAAACAACACTTAATCTTAAATGCTTTCAGCTAACACAAGCGGAGGTGGTACCGGAACGAACTTTCCTAAGGAACAGAACAGCCTCCACGAGTATGTTAACACCCACGAAAAGAAAAAACAGCAGCCCTTTAGGACTCAGCAAGCATGTCCGACGATAAAGCAAGGTACTTTGAATCTATCTAGTTTTACACTAACAGAAGCACATTACTCGTTACTACAAAAGGGTTTGAACTTCATACCAACGACGGTAGATGATGTGGTTAATGTAATAACAGACCTTAAACTGTTCATCAGGACAGTAACCTTAAAAATGTTATTTGGTAACAAAGGTGTTGTTGAGTCTGTATGTAAGCGAAGAAGTACGTTTGTACCAAGCAATGTACCTGTGTTGTTAGCATTTCAAAATTTATGTGAGCAAGAAATCGGAGAGATATACAATAGTAATTTTAAGTATAATGGTGCAGTAGTAGATAGGAATTTTAATTTGACTAAGGAAGAATATGAAGCCATGCAAATACTAATTAAAAACAATGACATTATAATCAAGCCAGCGGATAAGGGTAACGTGACCGTTGTAATGAACAAAGAGAAATACTTGTATTCGATGGGTAATTTACTAAATGATATAACAGCTTTTAGAACCATCAATCAAGGTGACGTCAAAAAATGTATTAGTACAATTAACATGGCTATTTATGACTTGCAATTACAAGAAGATATAGACATAGATCTTTTTAATTTTCTAACAGTACCATGTCCTGTTACACCTTTTCTATATGTAGTTCCAAAAATACATAAATCTTTAATGGATCCACCAATGAGACCTATAGTCTCAGGTGGAGGTTGGATTACCGAACCTATATCCATTTACCTCCAGCAACAACTATACCCACACATGAAAATCTGTAGTACAGTGTTAAAGGATACAACTGACTTTTTAATAAAGTTAAGACAATGGCAACAATCATCTAGAATAGATAAAATAACTTATGATGACATAATACTAGTAACACTAGATATTACTTCCCTTTTTACAGTAATACCCAATGACTTTGGTATTAACTGTATAAGGGAATTCCTAACAGAACAAACATCGTACACAGCACGTAAAACAGAAACGATTTGTGCACTGTTAGAGTTAGTTTTAACTAATAACATATTCACATTTAACCAACAAACGTACTTACAAATATCGGGTGTGGCTATGGGTACTTCCATTGCGAATACCTATGACAACCTGGTATTATATGTTTGGGAGCAGAAGTTCATATTGAATAAGGATAATAATTTTGTGAATAACATAACATTTTATCAAAGATTCGTTGATGATTGTTTTTTATTGTGGAGAGGGAGTGAACATCAACTGGGATCTTTCTTGACATATTTAAATGAAAGCACAAACTTTTTAAACTTTAAGATGGAGTCTGCTAGAGATAAAATAGTGTTTCTGGATGTGATGTTGGATAAAACTTCAGATTCTTTTGAAACATGTATATACCACAAGCAAGTACACTCAGGACGATATCTTAACTCTGATAGTATGCATGCCCCCCATGTATTTAGGAGTATAATAGGATCACAGTTGGGCAGAGTCAGTAAACTAAACACCAATGAAAAAATGTTTGAGACACAACTCGAAACTACAATACAAGAACTTCTCTCTAGTGGCTATAGTAATAGATTAGTTTTGGAATATAAAGGCAAGACTTTAGCCCAGAGACCTACTACACTGAAACCTATATACACAGGGGGTACCATAAGTAATGAAGTGAGAGAATGTGACAATAAAGTTAGATTTGTTACTTCTTTTAATTCTAACACGCATTTAATACAAAGAGTGATAGAGAAGAATTGGCTCATACTCATGGCATGTGACGAAGTGAGAAAGATATTAGATTTAAAACCATCTTTTTGTTTCAGAAATATGAGAACAATTAAACAACAACTATGTTATAAGGATTTCCGTAGACCCACAGTAAATAATAAAACCAAGTTAGGGACGTTTAAATGCTACAATTGTACATGCTGTGCAGATATTTACGAAGGACCCAGTCATTTGTTTAAACATCCCCTAACCAAGAGAATTTACCATTTCAATGCTAAAGCAACCTGTAATACTACTGCAGTAGTATATATGGCCACGTGCTCCAGGTGTCCATCATTCTATATAGGTAAAACTATTAGAAAATTAAAAAAACGAATAATTGAACACAAGTCTGAGATCAACAGGGCAATAAGAACTAATTCCCTTTATAAGCACATAGAGGAGCATGGGGCCGAGCATAAATTTGTGTTTCGAGTTATACATATAGTTGAAAAAACAGAGAGAGGTGGGGACATAAACAATAAATTAGAGTTAAAGGAATATGAGTGGATAACTAGACTGCAGGCAGATAAAATTCCAGGGATTAATGATGTTATAACATTAAAACCTGTTTTGAAGTTTTTACAGCAAAGTAAATTAAAGTGAAAGAGTATTTTTATTTTTTACTTTTATTTTTATTTGAATGTAATGGTCATATGACTGTTTGGCTGCAAGTCATGTGACATAGACCCATACTATATATGCATTGGGTTTTTATTATTGAAATGTATGCACTGAAGAAGGGTTTTTGACCTGAAAGCTTTGCTGTGTTTTTTACATAAACAGTTTATCTTCCAGCGTTTGTGTAATTTTTGACTGTTACTCTTTACTTTTGCAAGTGTTCCTAATTGTTTTCACAACACATTATTATTGTCCTCACCCCTCATTCAGGTGTTTGAGTGTTCAAATTTACCTCCAAATTCTGTATATATGCACAGCTGTTGCTGTAGAAGAAATGGACAGCTATGGACTTTCCCTACACCCATCCTGCACTTCCCTATCTATCTTTCATAATGATTTTACCTCTGCGTGCCCCCTTTTTTCACCGCTATCCTATTACACCTTTTCCCTTTTCTTTTAAAGAAATTAGCATGGGGTAAGCAGGTGTAAGTGGTAGTAAGTGGGATTAAGCATGCCTGCATGGTGCTAAGTGAAGCTAACTCAGATTAAGCACACCTATGGCTAACTGTATGCAAGCATAGTTCACTGCCAGTTAGCATTGCTTAGCTCTGCGCAAACCCACTTACAGCTGCTTAAAAGTGCCTTAATCACTCTGTATGCAATAGTCCTTGTTCTGCCCAGCAACAAAATAATCAGCCCCTTGCGAGTCTTGAACCCATGCCCCTGCACACCATAGCCACAGCAATCTACCACTAATATGAATGATGTTTATCAAACATATCATTCAGTAGAGTCATTCAACAGTAGGGAAAAGATTCAGTAGAATTAGTCAAGTTGTGTGTGTATATGTGTGTGTGTGTGTATATATTTATATTGATATATATATATATATATATATATATATATATACATACACACAAATGTATATGCATATGGAAATGCATATACATATGGATGAATGTTGTTGTGTCTTTCGGCTTTTCCCAGTTAGGGGTCACCACAGTGGAACTCTGGTCTGCTAATGATTGGTAGTTGATTTTTACATGCCGAGTTACCAGCCCTGACGCACAACCTTCAGAAGTGCCCATTCACGCATGTCTCCACGCAGAAGACGCTCTAGCTGAGAATCAAACCGGACAGCGTCTTGCTGTGAGGCGACAATGGTACTGCAGCACCACCACTGTGGGTCATGGACAAATAAAAACTTAATATATGCAGAGACATACATATGAAATATATACGTATAGATATTCATGTATAGATAGAAAAGTAAATCAATACAAAAAAATATAGCTATGTACATAAATATATAGGAATGAAGGTCAGCAGGACTAAGACAGAATATATGTGTGAGAATGAGAGGGAGGATAGAAGAATGGGGAGGATGCAAGGAGTAGAGGTGGCGAAGGTGGATGATTTTAAATACTTGGGGTCAATAGTTCAGAGTAACGGTGAGTGTGGAAGAGAGGTGAAGAAGAGAGTACAGGCAGGATGGAATGGGTGGAGAGGCGTGTCAGGAGTGATTTGTGATGGACGGGTACCTGTAAGAGTGAAAGGGAAGGTCTACAAGAGGGTAGTGAGACCAGCTATGTTATATGGGCTGGAGACAGTGGCATTGACAAAAAGGCAGGAGTTTGAGCTGGATGTGGCAGAGTTAAAGATGTTAAGATTTGTACTGGGTGTGACGAGGGTGGACAGGATCAGGAATAAGTATATTAGAGGGTCAGCCCAGGTTGGAAGGTTTGGAGACAAAGCCAGGGAGGCAAGATTACGTTGGTTTGGACATGTGCTGAGGAGGGATGCTGAGTATATTGGGAAAAAGATGCTAAGGATGAAGCTACCAGGTAACAGGAAAAGAGGAAGGCCTAAGATAAGGTTTATGGATGTGGTGAGAGAGGACATGCAGGTGGTTGGTATGACAGAGCAAGATGCAGAGGACAGGAAGAAATGGAAACAGGTGATGCGCTGTGGCGACCCTACGGAGCAGCGAAGATGATGATGACATATATATATATATATATATATATATATATATATATATATATATATATATTTGTAGATATAGATATAGATATACACATATATATATATATATATATATATATATATATATATATATGTATATATATATATATATATATATATATATATATATAAATATATGTATATATATATATATATATGTATATATATATATATATATATATGTATATATATATATATGGGTCTATATTAAATCATCGAACATTTAGAAAAGTGAACAATGCTTTATCAATCCCATGTAAGGGAAAGTGTACAAACTCGAACACTTAGAACAGCGATTTTTTCCAAGGGAAAAAAAATCGCTGTTCCTAAAAAAAAAGTGGGGGCTTTGCCCTTTAACGTGGGGAACTGTGCCCCCCACACACCCCTACTTAAATATACAAACTCCAAGATCGCACTACAGTAACGCTTTGTCATTTTGGCTTTTCAGCTTTTCAAGTTCAACCAAGACGCATTCGAAAGAATGTGTCTTCCATCATCTAATAGGAACCCTATATATAGACATATCCATATCCATATATATATATATATATATATATATATATATATATATATAGATATAGATATGTATATATGTTTGCATATATATGTACTGGAGTTGAACATCAGATCCATACCCCAAACCTCTTACTGTAACAAATATATCCAAAGGATGTCAAAATGGGTGTCAAGGGTTCCAAAATAGGGACATCATTGAAATATTGCTCTTATCCCTCTGTCTCCAGCTGCAACTGTTCTGCCTTGCAACAAAAGTACCAGCCCCACCAAGTCTTGGTCCCATGGCCCTGTACACCATAGGCAGAGAAATGTACCACTACACCTCATGAACTGTACAAAATACTGATGCTTTTCCAAACATATCAGTCAGTAGAGCCTTTCAACAGTAGGGAAAAGATTAAGTAGAATCAGTCAGGTTTTCTATATATACATGTATTTATGTATGGTGATCCATATATGTGGCAAATATAGACACAAAATATATCTATAGAGATATACATGTAAGATATATACATATATACATAAACATATATATATATATATATATATATATATATATATATATATATATAAAAGTATATACATACATACACACAAATATATAAATGTATATATATATATAT
Organism: Protopterus annectens; assembly: GCF_019279795.1. NCBI lineage: Eukaryota > Metazoa > Chordata > Ceratodontiformes > Protopteridae > Protopterus > Protopterus annectens. The sequence continues at coordinate 1,923,045,628 of NC_056726.1, forward strand.
ATATATATATATATATATATATATATATATATATATTTATATGTAGAAGTGTGTGTGTAAATATATATATATATATATATATATATATATATATATATATATATATATATATATATATATACATAAATATACCGAACTATATAACAGCTACAAGCAAATGCAATCTGAGGGTCATGCTGCTCAACACTAGAAGTCTAAATCTCAAAAGGCACTCACTCAAAGCACTCCTTATTCACAAAGTACGCACACACATCCACACTGGTAGCCCAACATAATGCATCACAGATACTGTAGATGTATTTAACATAGGGTAAGACAGCAATTCATGTTGTAGCCTGCTATAGGTCCCAACCATGTCCCAAGAGTCATACCCCATGTTCTTAAGTGCCCTGGAGAATATTACTGTCTAACCTAACATTATCATACTGGGGTACCTCAGCTACCCCTCCATTAACTGTGAAAGCTACCCATGTATCAATGCACTTGCCCAATGTTGCCTGGAATGCATCCATTCCAATGGTTTAGACCAGCTTGTTTCTACACCCACTATAGGTAGCAACACCATTGAACTAGTCAGTACTAACATGGGCAGCTGTTGCTGTACACCAATAGTCAACTCCACCGTGATTAGATCTGACCACAATGTCATCACCTTAGAAATCCGCATCCCTCCCATCCCCTGCAAAGGTAACCACCATGAAAAACCTTTTCAAAACCAACTTTGGCCTCCAAAGATCAGAGGTGCCTAACTTCACGGCACCCTTGCAAATGGAGACTGCATGACCTCCAAACACACACCAATGCAGTAAGAACATGTACACAAATGCATGGATTCCCCCATATCCAATAGAAACAAGATGTTCCCCTTCAGAAAAGGGAAGACAATCTGGTGGTCCCCTGCCCAAACAACTCTACCACAGAAGGAGGAAACTGATATTGAATAAGGTGAAGTCCCAAGACTGGGAAAAAAAGCTTATCAGCTTCAACAAAAAGATGAGATTCCTCATGAAATACTCTAAAGCTAGTTGTGAAAAACAGAATTGCAGCACACAGTAAAGACATCCACAAGGCCTCCTGTAGTTATGTAAAGAATCTCCACGGCAATACCAACATGTGCTCTGAGCTACTGCACAAATCCTGTACTGAGCCAACAGATATTGCCAATATAGTGGCACACAGATTCAGTGGCAACTTTACCCCTCTCCCATCCCCAAAGGACCAATCACAATACCAGTACACTGTCAGGCACCCAGTAGTACTGCTGCTTTGGTTAGCAAACCACTGTCCAAGGCCAAGAATACAGCTTCTATTGGACCTGGCAATATCCCTGGCTGTCTTCTGCATGAACGACAGAGTGATTTGTCACCTCAACTGTGTGCCTTGTTCAATCACAGCCTCACCTCAGGCTTTGTCCCTACTGACTGGTGTACTGCTACAGTTATCCCTCTCCACATAGGAGGAGTGGCTGCAGACCCTGGGAAGTATTGCCTCATTAGCCTGACAAGGATATGGAATGCATTGTCATGGACCTAAGAAACAGGGATATGGGAATCTGCAGACACAGGATTCCACAGTTTGCTTTTGTGAAGGGTAGATCATGCCTTTTCAATCAAGCTGGTCAACTTCCTTGAGTCAGTCACCAGAGCTGTGGATGGAAGGCAAGGTGGTTCATACAGTCTTCCTCAATCTGGCCAAGACCTCTGATAACATTCCTCACTCAGGGTTCATGGATAAACTCACTACGTTATGCATCAACCCCTATAACAGTAGTTGGGTTGCAAACTGTCTCACAGATAGAACCCACAGTGTGAAAGTAGCTGAGCCCAAGTTAGACTGCTGACCAGTCATGTGTGGAGTTCCACAGGGCTTGGTCCTGGGACCTCTCCTGTTTGGTATCAACTTCTCTGAAGTCCATGCCAACATGAAGGGACTCTGGCTGACAATTGTTGCAGATGATTTGCAAGCTGGGAGCTATTATCTACCTAAGTGATGTTGACATCCTACAGAAAGGCCTCACTGAGACCAATGACTAGTGTCAGAGCCATGGCCTTAAGCTCAGTGTCAATGAATGTGTTGTCATCCCCCTTTGGGGTGTCAGGCACTACAGGGATGTTACAGCACCAAGAATCAGACACCAGGGTGAAAGTGCATACCCACAACCAATTCCATCACAGTCACAGTCACATACCGGTAGGTCAGGTGAACAATAGAGTATATGGACTGTGTGAAGAAATATATACTAGTTTTCCAGTCACAGACTATCCCTACATATAGTGGTCCAATTCTCAGTGTAGTCTGAATCCTGACCAGGGTACAGGACATGTCTCAGTCTGCTGCTACAAAGGCATACAGCCAAAAGACCAGCAGACACTGGAGCAGCATGCACAGTCAGATAAAAAAGGAGCTATAACACTTATATCTACCCCCCCTCCATACACAGCCAAAATAACATGTACACATGAAATGTGTACATAATCCCAGCAGTCTGTCAACAATGGCCAGACATGCACAGACCTCTCATATGTACAGTTCACCTCAGAATGTACAGGCTCAGGACTGATATCTATGGCCTCTTCCTGTAACATGTCTGTGGGTCTACTACATCACAAGGATGGTAGGATGAATGCAGACAAGAAATAATGCTACTAAATACATCTGAGTCTCATAGTGCATGACATCTGGACAAAGCCTGACATCATTTGGGGACAGAGGCACAAACACAGGTGTAGATTCGACATATTGCTGTCAGACATTTAGACAGTTGATGATGTCACTGGGTTTGTTGTAACATATCCTTTATGAGGAATATGAAGGCAGTAATACCAATGGAGTTTAGTATTTACTGACTGCATTCCCCAGAGTACCTGACTGATTTTCCAAGGACAACAACTGTCTGGGGAACAGACAAAATATAACAGCCAAACATGTGGCCAGTCTGTGGACAGCATGCCAATGGAGGGGTATGTCAGAGACATATCAGTGTCAGACATGAATTCACTCACTAAATGCATGTCGACACAAACCCTGTCAACCTATCAACCCACCATGTGTAGAACGGCACTGATGATGACATAGAATCTGTTCATAATTCTGGAGATATGTCCCCCATGTTGTTGTGCTGTCTCCAGATGTCCTGTCCTGTGAAGTATTCTCATCTACTGTCTGTGAATCTTTTGCCCACCACCTCTGTAATTTTCCTCATGCAGGCAAGTAATAGGGCCAAGGCCCACATGAAGGATGTCCCATTTGTTGGTGATAGCAGCAGTGCCCAGGCCCACAGCACAAAACTATGTGGGCACCTACATAGTTGTATGGCCTTAGCAATACCTGATATCTGCACATTTGCACAGTGGACAGACAGAAAGTGGGCAGCAAACATGGTATGCATTAGGATGAATGTCCTGAAGGGTAGAAGTCTGAAAGTGAAATGTATGCCATTACTACATGACAGCAGTCCTCAATGACATGGGCAAAATGCAGTTTATAAAATAACATCAGATTAATATCCAGCAGGCAATAAAAACATACAGCTAAAACACCAAGATCAAGATAGCATAGTACTCAGAGTCCCAGCTCTGCATGCAGAGGTTCATGTTTGGAGTACTACAACATGCAATCTAATTTTACATGACAAAGCAGTGTCAGCAGTACTAATTTCATAATACAATATGTGTGGAATCATATTCATCAACCAGTGTACTGTAGCTGGTGCAACATGCAAGTGTGAGTGCATGTAACATGTGATACTCCCCATGTATAAGAAATAATAACTAAAACAACATGTGATATTACCCATGTATACCCAAGTGTCCTGTACAGTATAGTCGCACCCCTTGCTACTGTAATGAGAGCACATACAGCATGTTATGTACAGGACATTAAATAAACTTATTACATGATGTCATTACTCTGCTATTTTATGAGACTGGAATACGAGCAATGGTTACCAGGGCAGAGCTATGCTTAGCAGGTTTACACATTGCTTAAATTTGAATGATAACCAGCAGTTAGCTCTGCTAAGCATATTTACACACTGGTAATCATCGATAAGCGAAGCCTACACAGTTTAAGCGCCTATCGGTCTAACTGTGTTTTAACGCCGCTTAGCGCCATGCAAACCCACTTACAACTGCTTAAAATTGCCTTAATCACTCTGTATCCAGCAGCCCAGCTACTGCCCATCAACAGAATAATCAGCCATGCTGTGTCTTGAATCCGGGATATTATACACCATAGTTGCAACAATTTACCTATGGCCATCTTAGCTGTGCGATGTCAGCATGTTTTTGCAACATATCATGCAGTACAGTCAGTTTATAATAGGAAAGACACACTGTGCAATGAGTCATGATTATCTACAAATATATACATGAAAAAAATATTTACATATACAGAGGGATAGCTAGATAATATATATATATATAAAACAACATATAGATATATTACCAAGAAATACTGACATGTGTGTATGTGTGTGTGTGTGTGTGTGTGTGTGTGTGTGTGTGTGTGTGTGTGTGTCTATATATCTATCTATATATCTATCTATATCTATATATCTATCTATATATATATATATATATATATATATATATATATATGAGAAAAACAACAAACAAATTCCCAACTTGATATATCAGCAAAGCAGACCCAACAGGAAGATACAGCCAGTACTCCACTCCAAACGACTCAAAACCAGTAAAACTCCAAAATCGAGCACAATATATTCAAGAAGAATTTTATTGACGTTAGCGCTTTCACAGGTACCCCTGCTTCATCAGACGTTACAAATAAATCATCTCCATGCAGCATTATATACCAAATTTTGAAATACATCATTTCCTGTTCAACCTCACTTCCTGTTAAAATAAGACAAACTCTGCCTTAAAGTGATACTAATCCTATAAACATCAGCCACACACATAAAACTAAATTAAACAACTAGACGTCTTTCAAAACTAATATCTAACAAACATAATAAAATCCTTCATCAAACATACAATATATATATAAAATCAGTCACCTGACAGGTAGAAAATAAAAAATATAAAAATAAAAAGTAAAACATCTACTAGCAGTCATCATGTTGTAGTCATGCTATGCTTCATATCATGACAAGGATCTGATATCTAAAATTTTTTTTTTTTATACAAAACACGTGAAACAGTGCCTACTCTAAAATCTAATCACAGATATCCTGAACTAAGGTGCATATATGTTAAACATAAAAATACAATAGCTAAGATAACGTAGTAACAATTATATCATCTCAACCTGTCATAATAGAATAGTGCCTTCAACACATTGGCCATTAAGGTCCACATAGGACCTAGCATTTAATAGATCTCTTTTTTAACCATGGTCTCAAAGGAACACTTTCATTCAGCCCTCGTTCACGATGGGCTGCAAGCATAAAATCCATTCAATCTCTGATAACTCAGTTTGATTTACTAGACCCCCTTGAACTCACTTTCTGTACATGTAATACTTGAAACATAAAAGTGTGCTGGGCAAATTGTAACATGTGCTTAGAGATTGCGCTACAGGTGTCCAATCTATTATAGCAATAAAAGTGATCCCGACACGTTCTCTCAAGGAACGATTGGTCTTACCTACGTAAAACCTGAAGCATCTTTGACAGGTAGCGACATACACAAGATTCCTTGTGTTACAATCTGCCTGACATCTGATCTGCCAAAGCTTACCGTCGTTGGAATTCCTAAAATCTGGACGTGTCCACATAGGGACACTGGGGCATGATCCACACCTTCTGGTACCTAGGTCAACTGCTGTACACTCCGACATATTCAAAGAAAATAGATTAGGAAAGCACAATTCTTGTTTTAAACTTTTAGAGTTGTTGAAAACATATCTCGGACAGTTTCCTACTATCCTACATGTATCCTTGTTGGTGGTCAGTATGTTCCAATTGTTCATTATCACATTCTGAACCATTCCCAAATTTTTAACATAAGGTAAAAGTATCTGTTGTTGTGTGTTAGCTGTACCACATACCTTCCTGCTATATGAATGTTTGTGATCTGAATAATATGGCTTGCCCTTACTATTCCTTAATCTAACAACATCATTGCATACTGTCTCAACCACTGTAGGATCATAACCCCTGCTATATACATCATGTCTCAGTTTATTTAATTCCTGATGGAAAGAGGCATCATTAGAACAAAGTCTGGATATCCTCAGTCCCTGTCATTTAACCACATTGGTAAAAGTTCTGGGGTGGTGCATGCTATCAGCCTGCAAAAATGACGTCCTATGGCATTCCTTCCTGTAGACGTTGGTATTGTAGATACTGCCTTCACGGACTATAGTTACATCTAAAAAATCAATGGATTCAAAAGAATGATCCATCGTAAATTTCAGGAAACAGTCCAATCCATTAATATATTCCAAAAAGGATCCCAGCTCTGCCACAGTGCCCTGCCATAGGAGAAAGAGGTCATCCACGAACCGTCTATAAAAGACGACCTGTGGATTGGATAACAAGACCCCTCTCTCCCAGGCAGCCAACACAAGGTTGGCATATGTGTTGGCACAACTGGTGCCCATCGCCACACCAGTACATTGCCTATATATCTTCTCTGCAAACATGAAAAAGTTGTTCTCAAGCACAGTTTCAAGGAGCAGCATCAAGAAGTCAACCTCAGTAAGAGACATAGTTTCCCACAACAGATCTTTAACCATTGCAATTCCATCAGCATTAGGTATGCAGGTAAACAAGGAGACAACGTCAAGGGTAACCATAATAAGAGTCTCCACACTACCAAATTCAGAAACAAAGTTATACAGGTCAGTCAAAAAATGTCCAGTGTCTCTCAGTACATACTGAAACCTATTGAGTGTTGTCCTCAGCCTACTGTCCAGGTAGATGGAAATAGGTTGGGTAATCCAACCCTCCCCTGCTACAATAGGCCTAAGGGGAGGTTTGGTTGCGTTTTTATGGACTTTGGGTAGTCCATTAAAAGAAGGTATCACAGGATGAACAACCTCAAAGTAATCATACAAATCTGATGTCAAAAGTCCTAAAGATTTGCACTCAGACAACATATTATATATCGTGGAACATGATCTCTTTATATCTAACATGGTTACCTCAGTGTAGGCATCAGAATTTAACATGCTAATCATAGAATTCACATAGAAGTCTCTGTCCATAACAACTATTAGTCCACCTTTGTCTGCAGGTCTTATAATAATCTGATTATTGTTCTTCAGAGAGGAAATAGCATTAAGCTCAGGTAGAGTCAAGTTGTCAGCAATGTCATTCGTTGTACCCTTAAAGCTGTCATAGAGCTCATTTTCTACAGCTTTAACAAATAAGTCAAGCTCAGGTGTCAAACGAGGGTTAACTAAACTTTTAGATTTAAAAGTCTGCTCACCTTGGGTCACCACATCTTTAAATAGCAGCTTGAGATTCACATTCCTAGCAAATGATCTAACTGCTAGAGAAATCTCACTGATATCAGCTCTCCTGCTGGGAACGAAGGACAAACCTCTGTTGAGGACACATAATTCAATGTCAGATAGTACAGAACTGGATATATTCCAGACTAACGACTCAGCCCTCCTGCGTTGTTGGTCCAGTGCTCCATATTGATTTCCCGACGTTTGGCCCCTCTGCTGTAATCCAGGTCTACCGACCTCTTCCTCCCCACTCGAATGGGGAGGGGGGCAGCAGGAAAATCCCATTGACCCATGGTCTTCAATTTGTCCAGTTGTATCTTCCGTCGTACCACTGTCCCGGTATTATCAGATGTCTCATCACTCATATCTCGTGCATTACGATCTTCCACTGGGGTGAAATACACTGACGTAACCGATTTAGGAGAAGTCAACGGCTCACATAACGCATCATGCACATTGATCTGAGGGACACTTCCCTCACTAGCCATATTTCCCTGTTGTCGAGTGATATCAATTACTCGAGGCCTCACATCACCGAGTACGCCATCACTACTGACCTGTACTGCACTCACACCCCTGCTGGTTCTCTTATAATTAGGCCGATTATCATTGCTGCTGGTATTGTTTCTGACCACATCATTCGTTCTAGGCCAAACAAAAACATTGTTGTTATCAAAGTCCTTCCTGTCCCTGACAAGCTTCTTCTTTTTTTGACATCAGATTTGTATGATTACTTTGAGGTTGTTCATCCTGTGATACCTTCTATTAATGGACTACCCAAAGTCCATAAAAACGCAACCAGACCTCCCCTTAGGCCTATTGTAGCAGGGGAGGGTTGGATTACCCAACCTATTTCCATCTACCTGGACAGTAGGCTGAGGACAACACTCAATAGGTTTCAGTATGTACTGAGAGACACTGGACATTTTTTGACTGACCTGTATAACTTTGTTTCTGAATTTGGTAGTGTGGAGACTCTTATTATGGTTACCCTTGACGTTGTCTCCTTGTTTACCTGCATACCTAATGCTGATGGAATTGCAATGGTTAAAGATCTGTTGTGTGAAACTATGTCTCTTACTGAGGTTGACTTCTTGATGCTGCTCCTTGAAACTGTGCTTGAGAACAACTTTTTCATGTTTGCAGAGAAGATATATAGGCAATGTACTGGTGTGGCGATGGGCACCAGTTGTGCCAACACATATGCCAACCTTGTGTTGGCTGCCTGGGAGAGAGGGGTCTTGTTATCCAATCCACAGGTCGTCTTTTATAGACGGTTCGTGGATGACCTCTTTCTCCTATGGCAGGGCACTGTGGCAGAGCTGGGATCCTTTTTGGAATATATTAATGGATTGGACTGTTTCCTGAAATTTACGATGGATCATTCTTTTGAATCCATTGATTTTTTAGATGTAACTATAGTCCGTGAAGGCAGTATTTACAATACCAATGTCTACAGGAAGGAATGCCATAGGACGTCATTTTTGCAGGCTGATAGCATGCACCACCCCAGAACTTTTACCAATGTGGTTAAAGGACAGGGACTGAGGATATCCAGACTTTGTTCTAATGATGCCTCTTTCCATCAGGAATTAAATAAACTGAGACATGATGTATAAAGCAGGGGTTATGATCCTACAGTGGTTGAGACAGTATGCAATGATGTTGTTAGATTAAGGAATAGTAAGGGCAAGCCATATTATTCAGATCACAAACATTCATATAGCAGGAAGGTATGTGGTACAGCTAACACACAACAACAGATACTTTTACCTTATGTTAAAAATTTGGGAATGGTTCAGAATGTGATAATGAACAATTGGAACATACTGACCACCAACAAGGATACATGTAGGATAGTAGGAAACTGTCCGAGATATGTTTTCAACAACTCTAAAAGTTTAAAACAAGAATTGTGCTTTCCTAATCTATTTTCTTTGAATATGTCGGAGTGTACAGCAGTTGACCTAGGTACCAGAAGGTGTGGATCATGCCCCCAGTGTCCCTATGTGGACACGTCCAGATTTTTTAGGAATTCCAACGACGGTAAGCTTTGGCAGATCAGATGTCAGGCAGATTGTAACACAAGGAATCTTGTGTATGTCGCTACCTGTCAAAGATGTTTCAGGTGTTACGTAGGTAAGACCAATCGTTCCTTGAGAGAACGTATTCGGGATCACTTTTATTGCTATAATAGATTGGACACCTGTAGTGCAATCTCTAAGCACATGTTACAATTTGCCCAGCACACTTTTATGTTTCAAGTATTACATGTACAGAAAGTGAGTTCAAGGGGGGGGGGGGGGATCTAGTAAATCAAACTGAGTTATCAGAGATTGAATGGATTTTGCGCCTTGCAGCCCATCGTGAACGAGGGCTGAATGAAAGTGTTCCTTTGAGACCATGGTTAAAAAAGAGATCTATTAAACGCTAGGTCCTATGTGGACCTTAATGGCCAAGCACTATTCTATTATGACAGGTTGAGATGATATAATTGTTACTACGTTATCTTAGCTATTGTATTTTTATGTTTAACGTATATGCACCTTAGTTCAGGATATCTGTGATTAGATTTTAGAGTAGGCACTGTTTCACGTGTTTTGTATAAAAAAAAATTTTTAGATATCAGATCCTTGTCATGATATGAAGCATAGCATGACTACAACATGATGACTGCTAGTAGATGTTTTACTTTTTATTTTTATATTTTTTATTTTCTACCTGTCAGGTGACTGATTTTATATATACATTGTATGTTTGATGAAGGATTTTATTATGTTTGTTAGATATTAGTTTTGAAAGACGTCTAGTTGTTTAATTTAGTTTTATGTGTGTGGCTGATGTTTATAGGATTAGTATCACTTTAAGGCAGAGTTTGTCTTATTTTAACAGGAAGTGAGGTTGAACAGGAAATGATGTATTTCAAAATTTGGTATATAATGCTGCATGGAGATGATTTATTTGTAACGTCTGATGAAGCAGGGTACCTGTGAAAGCTAACGTCAATAAAATTCTTCTTGAATATATCGTGCTCGATTTTGGAGTTTTACTGGTTTTGAGTCGTTTGGAGTGGAGTACTGGCTGTATCTTCCTGTTGGGTCTGCTTTGCTGATATATATATGTATATATATATATCTATATATATATCTATATATATATATATATATATATATATATATATATATATATATATATATATATATATATATATATATATATATATATATATATCTATATATATATATATATTTATATATATATGGGTCTACTACCGGAGATCGAAATTACACTATTTCAAAATTCAGTAGTAGATGTCCACTAACGATAAAGTGCACTTCACTGAAAGTGCACTTTCGTGAACACCACTAGAAAGAACGGGCAATGTCCTCCACTGTGGTGCGATAGTCACAGACTTTAGGGTTAGGGCTTGGGTTAAGGATAGTGGATAACTAGCTATAAACTATCCTTAACCCAAGCCCTAACCCTAAGGTCCATGACTACTGCACCACAGATGAGGACATAGGTCCATGACTACTGCACCATGGAGGACATACAATTTCCTCCACTGTGGTGCGGTAGTCATGGACTTTAGGATTAGGGCTTGGATTAAGGATAGTGGATAGCCCTACTAGCTAACCCTAACCCTAAGGTCCGTCACCATTCGCTCAAGTGGTGTTCGTGAAAGTGCACTTTCGGTGAAGGGCACTTTCGCGCTAGTGGGCATCTACTACTGGATTTCGAAACAGTGTACTTTCGATCTCCGGTAGTAGACCCATGTATATATATATATATATATATATATATATATATATATATATATATATATATATATATATATATATAGATATATATATATATATATATATATATATATATATATATATATAAACTGTTTCCATTTTCTATTGTTATTTTTTTGTAGAATTGTTGGAATTTATACAGGTCATAGACATATTCTTTGTTTAACTAACGTAGTTTTTACAGCCTCACCATGAAACCAATGGGTTGCATCTGGATGGATGTTAGCATTTACTGATTGCAATCACCAGAGTATGGTACTGATTTGCCAAGGAAAACACCTGTCTGGGAACAGAACAAACACAACAGGCAAACCTCTGGTGATTATGTGGATAGCCAAACAGCTGAGAGCTATGCAGACACATAACTTTGTCAGACTGAAACCCATGCAGAAGTAGCATGTTCAGACAAACCCTGTTAAATAAGCACTATTCAAAACATATAACAGCAATACTCACATTCTGCCCCTAAGTCTTGCATATTCTCCCCCATTTGGTTGGCTTGTCTCCACAGGTCTTGTTCTAAGAGGTATTAGCTCACACACCTCCAGGACGTCTTCTTCACAGCTAAGGGAAAGGGCCAATGCCCACATGGAGTGTGAAAGTATAGGAGTGTGTTGCCATGACATTGGCTATTGTAATAACTATACAGCTGCTCTGCATGCAATCAGCAACTGGGGAACACCAATTGGTGCTCAGGCCATCACAGGGTCATGAGCATTACCTAAAAAGACAAGCTGACATATATTAAAACCACCTCTGTCATAGACAGTCCATCAGTGCAAAGCTGAAGTAGTGTGAGGAAAAAAAATGGATATATCTGTGAAAATTCCAGAAAAAAAAAAAGGTATGTGAAACAAGTAAGCATGCAACTGAATGCAGTAGTTGGTCTGTAATAATGGAAAATAGGAGTTTGAAAGCATACGTCTCAACAAAACTTGCTGTACTGATGTACTGCTGAGCAGCACTGATGGCCAGAGCATGTGGGTCTGTCTGTAGTGACTAAGTCAGCTACTGGGATGTTGTACATATCCATATGTTACCTGTGCATATAACTATGATACACATTTTGTGTTGTAAATATAAGATAACTATACAGAGCATGTGCAGAGTAAAGTACTGCTGTAGATGTGTGTGTTGAACTGCATGTTATATACTGAGTTCATACCATTCAGCTGTCCAGTGTTCTACACACTGATACGTTTACCTCATATTTGTAGTCAACTACCCAAAGAATTGTGTTATGTTGGTCAAATCCTTGCCAAATCTGTGAAGACTAACATTACAACATCCCCCTTCATTGTCCTCTGGCTTTTCCCATTTGGGATTGCCACAGTGGATCATCTGTTGCCATTTCTGCCTGTCCTCTGAATCTTGCTCTCTCACACCAAACACCTGCATGTCCTCAATCACCACATCCAGAAACCTTATCTCAGGCCTTCCTCTCTTCCTCTTACATGGCAGCTGCATCCTTACCATCCTTTTCCCAATATACTCAGCACCACTCCTCCGCACATGTCCAAACTGATGTAATGCTGCCTCTCCAACATTGTCTCATATCTGTCCAACATTGCTAAACCAGTGCACCCGTGTCACAACCAGTGCAAATCATAACATCTGTAACTCTGCCATGTGCAGCTCTGACTCCTGCCTTTTTTCAGTGTCACTGTCTCCAACCCATATAACATAGGTGGTCTCACTACACTCTTGTAGACCTTACATATCATGTTTACTGGCACTCATCTGTCACATATCACTCCTGACACTCTCCTCCACTCTCTCCATCCTGCCTGTACTCTCTTCTTCACCTGTCCTCCATAGTCCTCATTACTCTGAAATGTTGATCCCAAACATTTGAACACATCCACCTTTGCCAACTGTACCACATGCATCTTCAACATTCCGCTATCCTCTCTCTCATTCACACACAGATATTCTGTCCTAGTGCTGCTGACCTTCATTCCTCTCCTCTCTAGAGCATATGTCTACCTCTCCAGGGTCTCCAAAACTGTCCCCTACTCTCAATACAGATCACAATATCATCTCCAAACAACATAGTCAACGAGGACTCATATATGATCTTGTTTGTGAACCTGTCTATCACCATTGCAAACCAGAAAGGGCTCACATTTGATCCCTGATGTCATCCCATCACTACTTTAAACACATACATCAATCCCAATGCAGACTACAATGCTGTCACACCACCCTTGTACATATCCTGTACCACTCTTACATATATCTCTTCCACTCATGACTTCATCATACAATACCACAACTCCTGTCTAGGAACCCTGTCATATACTTTCTGTAAGTCCAGAGAGACACAGAGCAACTCCTGACCTTCCGTGTATTCCATCAATGACAGTCTCAGAGCAAACATCACATCGGTGGTGCCCTTTCCATGTATGGAACCATACTGCTGACCAATACTCCTCACCTCCCTGCGTAACCTAGCTTCCACTACTCTTACCCATAACTTCATGCTGTGACTGGTCAATGTTATCCCTCTATAGTTATCACAGCTCTGCACAGCAACCTCATTCTTAACACTGTACCCAAGGACTTTCTCTCCACTCCTCATGCAACCTCACAATTCCCAAGATATCAGTAAACAGTCTGGCTAACACGCCACTGCCATTTCCCCTAAACAACCCCATGCTTTCTCAGGTGTGAAATGTGGACCCGCAGGCTTGCCAGTATTAATCCTCTCTATAGCTATCATTACATCCTCTTTGTTAAGATGTTGCACTTCCTCATTAACCATATCCAACCTTCTCTGTCTCATTCTCTTCATTCATCAGCCTGTCAAAGTACACAGTCCATGTGCTCAGCACACTCTCCTTGCATGTGAGTACATATACCGCATCATACTTTATCACCCTTATCTGCTGCACATCTTTCCTAGCTCAGTGCATCTCTCCAGCCAATCAGTACAATTCCTGTCATCCTTCCTTAGTGTCCAACATGTCACAGAACTCTTCATATGCCCATCCTCAGCCTTTGCCACCTCTCTCTTTTTGCCATGCACATCATTTCCTCATACTCCTGCCTACTTTCCTCATCTCTCTGACAATCCCAATCCTTCTTCCCTAACCTCTGTCTCTGTATACGGTCTAGTACTTCCTCAGTCCACCAACACGTGTCCCTGCACTGCTTCCTCAATCCACATCACCCCAAGCACCTGTCTAGCTGTCTCCCTTACCAGCTCTGCTGTACTTAACCAGATATTTGTTAGATTGTCACTGCCTCCCAGTGCCTGTCTCAACTCTTCTCTGAACTCCACCTCACAAGCACACTTTTCCAATTCACACCATTTGATTCTTGGTGCTACCCCCACACTCCTCCTCATCTCAGTCACCAACATCATCTCACATACCAACATTCTCTGCTGCCTAAATACACTTTCCCCTGTCACCACTTTGTAGTCTCCTATCTCCATCAAATTAGCCCTCCTACATTGGACATATTCCACCTGTGTTCAACTTACTCCACTCTTGTATGTCATCCTATGCCCCTCTCTCGTGGTATAGTGCATATTCACCACAGCCATGTCCATCTGTTTTGCAAACTCCATTACCATCTCACCATTTCCACTCCTTTTAACACAGTACATACCCATCAATTCTCCATCCCCTCTGTCCCCTTCACCAACATGCCCACTGACATCTGCTGCAATAACCAGTCTGTCACCCTTGGGTACAGTCATCACCACGTCATTCAAATGGCATCGCATTTCTCTTTCTCATCCATTGCACAACCAACTTGCATAGCATATTCGCTAACAACAGTCATCATTACGCCATCAGCTTACAGCTTCAGAAACATCACTCTATCAGACACTTATGTCATCCTCCAAAAACACTCTTGGCATACTGTTCCTTCAGCAGAAGTCCTACCCATGTCCACCTTCAGTCCACAACTTGATAGTACAATTGTGACCTACCTACCATATACCCAGCCATGATCTCCTTCCATGTGGTCTCTTACACACACACAATATATCAGCCATCCCCTGGCCATCATATCAGCTAGCCTGGTCCCTATACCACTCATACTGCCAACATTAACAATTCTTATCCTCAGTACCACCCTCATAGCCTTTCCCCTCTCTTCTTGCCATATGACTGTTGGACATCCTTCAGGGCATGCCTGTCAGTGCAAAGGCTACTTTGCTATTGGATGACTTTAGTATGTTACAGCAATATTGATACACTGTCACAGATTTTATCCCATTGCACCCATATATGCATGGGATCCTACAGATGTCCTGCTGTAACAGGTTGAGAGGGATGACTGCACAGCAAGAGTATGAATTTAGTGTGCCATACTGACATAGAACAGACATGTACGTGAGGTATTAGCTATGCACATGTCAGTATAAGTAGGTATGTGTTCAATTCATAAAAACAGGCATAGGATGAAAAATGTCAGTTAAAACTTTTTTACACGTGTAATATTAGTTACTGTTCACCCAGAAGAGTGACATTTCTACAGCTACTGGTTGCTGCATTGCCCTGACACATCCATGGTTAGTACAGTAAGCATGATTATCATGATAAAATTGGAGAGGTGTCCAACTGTGTTTTGATTTTGTGGCTATGCCCAGTACAAACAACTGATTGAACACATACATGGCTGTAAGGACTCAGCAATACCTTATTTATCATACCTGCCTCCATCAATGTAGCGTAATCTCCTTTGCTGGACAGCAGCATTACGCAAACCACAGACTTGATCCCTATAGTGGCTGTACAGGGCAAAGTAGGGACAGGGACCAACCTGGTATCAAGTCAGACATTGTCAGAACAAGCATATAAGGTCACAGGTGGATTAATGTAAGGTCAACTATTAGTACACATTGACAACATCTACCAGGGACAATTACAAGGCCATCTTTCCATACGTCTGCAATCTCGGAGGCAACATACCAACCCAACCTGTAACGGTGGCCAATCAGATTACATACACACACAACATAGCTACAGGCAAACTGATGCAGATAGGGTTAGGGCAAACATCCACCCGGCTCAGCATCACTATAGGTGGATATGTACTGCACCCACACCCCTCCCCTCATCACCAGTGAGCAGGTACATATTGCCTACTGAAAGGCAACAAATGTAAGTATCCATGGGACATCATATCATCCCTGTCTGCATCCTACATGAACTCAGGCATATGCTCCCAGCTGCATTACACACTGTAGTCACACCAAGCTGCAGCACCATCCACACACCATCTGCATAGAAGATGGCTAATGTCATCCATTAACACAGACCTGAATGAGGAATGATGGATTATGCAAATAACTTGCCCTCACTGCGGGCAATACAACTCATGAGGACCAGCAGTGCAATGCAAGCTGATACCGTGCTGATAGATTACAGGGGTATGCTGTGGTTGTGAGTGGTGGCTACTGGTATGGTTGTGAGTGTTGGCTACCGGTATTCAAGGTATATGTGCAGGTACTGGACATACTGTTGCCAAATGTATGGATTCCTGTGATGTGTTTTCCTGTTAGTGTCTACCAGGTGCAATATCACATCACCGGCGGGAGACGCTTTCACCAGCAGAATGCAACCTGATAATGGAAGCCATAATACGGAACCATGCAGTACTGTTGGGCTGAAGCCAGCAACATCTGTGGGAGAGGACCACCCTGTTGGATGACCCTGTCCACAGGCTAAATTAGGTGGGCCTGTACACATGTACATATGGCCAGGTGTGGCATCATGCCACCATCCTCATAAGCTATGCCTTGCAAAGGACTGCTGCCATGGCCAGGGACCCCACAACCACAGGTGGGAGCCCAGCCATGCAGCCACTACTGACACCAAATTTGGAGCTCCTTGCCAAGCTTGGGCCACCCATCACAGCACAACAACAGGGTGCAAAGCCCCACTTGCAGGAGGTGGGTGGCACACACACAATGGACAAGGTGCGTGCAGTTAAGGTCCCAGTGGGGATTAGTAGACTACTGTATGAGACATACTTGCATCTGTGCAGTATCTACATGCATGTGCCAGGTCAGATTGCAGTTGTGGATGGGGATTTCAAATGCACAAAAGTGCAAATCTATGGTGAAGGACAACAAAATGTGTAGTAATGGGTGTTGTACTGTACATGTGCAGAGATGCTGCATCCATCCTTTTCCAAGGGCACATGTGAGTCTGCTGACAATACCTCTCTCCCACAGCTGCATAGGTCACTCTGGTCTGTATATGGGACAGCAACCTGAAGCTGGTGGTTATGGAATTGTTCAGTTGTGCTTTGGCAATACCCCAGGCATGTGGAGGGCATGCATGTTACCATGCACACAACTATGACTAATAGTCAAATTGATTTATGTGCATGTTCACTTGTGGTAGGGTTAATTGTATTGCATCACAGTGGTCACCACAGGGGCTTATCTGAAGAGAATGTAACATTCCTGTAGCATTCCTCACAACCTGTCAGTGCAAGATGTCTGGACAGACACCAGCAAAATGTGTTGGACAAACTGACTAAGGTAGGGACATTACTGCTATACAGTGGATATAAAATGTATGCATACACCTGTTAAGATGCCTTTTGCTTCTGAAATATTCTGATTGAGACCACAATATGTCAGTCCACACCTTTCCCAACCTTTAATGTGACCCATGATATGAACAAGTCACTTGTAATTCCAAGCATCTGGACTCATGTATTGCACCTACAAGCCTGGACAAGTGTGAGGGTAGCAGACCTTGTATCAGTATGCTGTTTCAGTCAGGTATAATACCTGATGCTGCCATATGTGTCAGTAGACTCACTGTGGCCTATTTGGCAACTATATCACATACATGGGCATTGTTAAGGCAGACAGAACACTAATAGGTTCCAAACATTTGGATGTTCCAGACACATCTGTACAGAGGACTGGTATGACCTGTACAATGGTTTCACATGATGCATGTGATGCAGATGCCATTACCACACACACACACACACACACACACACACACACACACACACACACACACACACACACACACACACACACACACACACACCAGTATTTTGATTAGAACTCTCACATATCTATTTATGTCTACTATAGTGTTACACAGTTATCAGATGCACCATGGAGCTTACACAATTTTACCTGGTCCAAAGGTACTGGTAAGGTGAATGACATCAACAGGACTACTAAATTAGGATGGGTATGGTGTTACACAACTCAAAATGGTATACCCTTCCCAGTACATAATTCTCACACAAACACACAAACAGTTGCCAGTATTGAGATTGGAACTCCTGCCTATCTAGTTATTTGTATTATGGTATTATGCAGTTAGCAGTAATACCATGTATCTTACACAGTTTCATTTTGTCCAAAGGTACTTGTAAGGTGAATGACATCAACAGGACTACTAAATTAGGATGAGTATGGTGTTACACAACTCATAATGGTATAACCTTCACAATACATGATTCTCATACAAACACAAACAGTTGCCAGTATTGAGATTAGAACTTCTGCTTATCTAGATATTTGTATTATGGCATTATGTAATTATCAGACACGCCATGCAGCTTACACAATTTTACCTTCTCCAAAGGTATTTCTAAGTTGAATGACAACAACAACAGTTCTAAAGTAGGGTGGGGGAAGTGTAATTGGTGGAACACAAATCAAAATTGTATGAGACACAGAGTATCTGATTCACACACACAGAGTTGCCAGTATTGGGATCAGAACTCCTGTCTACCTAGTTATTTCAACTATAGTGTTACGCAGTTATCAGATGTGCCACAGATCTTATACAATTTTACCTAGTCCAAAGGTACTTCTAAGGTGAATGACATCAACAGGACTCCTAAATTGGAGTGAGAGGAAGTGTAAAGGGTGATACAGAAGTCAAAAATGGTATAACCCACACAGTACATGATTGTATCACACACAAACATACACACACACACACACACACACACACACACACACACACACACACACACACACACACACACAAACACACTTGCCAGTAGTAGAATGAGAACTCCTGCCTATCTAGTTATGACTACTATAGTGTTATGCAGTTACTGCATGTGCTACAGAGCTTACTGGACTTACAACTTGCCAAAGGTGCTGATAACTGCACAGCTGAGGAAAAGTATTACAGGTGGCAGGAAGTCTGCCTTCTGTTTCTACCGTACATTTTGCTAGTTCTTTCTGTCTTGCACTTCAAATAGCATTATAGCTTTGTATTTCAACAGGTTATTGTATCAATAAGTGTATCACACCTGGGAGCCATCAGCAGTACTCATTCATCACGGAATTAGCCCCAGTACGTACTACTTATGACCATCCCTCCTGGCATGACTGAAGTGCGGTTTTCTGTGCTTTCACCCATTAACCGCGCACACTTGTCCAGTTTGAGGCACTGTTGCAACTGCCTCATGTACACAGACAACCCTCTCCTCTAAACTCCAAACACTCAGACCAGTGAGAGTTACCCCTGTATCACCAAATGTGGAAATATTCACATTCTCCAGCAAATACTGGAGTACCTGGTTAGGAGAACGAGATCGACACCTGCACCACACCATGTGGACCACATGGCTTGCCAAAACACCCACTATGACAGCCCTGACATACGTTAAAAAGCCACACACCCACCTTTACAGAAGCACTTTATGGACATTTACACAAACAGCACAGACCAGCAAGACAGACACCAACTCAGACAACATGACATAGCACATGCCAAAGGACACATATGTCTCCTACACAGTGTGCCCCTCAATCTAAGCTCCTAAGGCTGACCACCTTACACAATACAGTGATCATGGATGACTCAGTACAGGTGTCCCACTCACTATGCTTATTATGGAGGAGGTAACAGCCAACTGTCTATCATGTGACAGCATCCAACACATGATACACCCAGTCAGGCCACTCCACAACAGCTACAAGTATCACTCTGTCATCATCCATGTGGGTGTAAATGACCTGAGACACACCTCCCTGGGTTACATGACAACAGACATGGCTGAACACTTAGATTATGTGGTCAAGGCAGGTGTGACAATAGCCCTGAGCAGTATACTGCCATCATCCAGAATGATGCTGCAGTACTATCAACAGATAATTGACTGCAGCATTGGCTTACATGTTATGTGTCATTCTCAGGGGGTCCAGTATCTCTCAGCTTGAGATAACATGATTGACAGACCTCAATGCCTTGCCAGAGATGTCCTAAATCTGTCAGCCCTGGGTTTCCTGGTAGACGGTAAGTGTCTTGCCACCCATATAGTGCCTTATTAGGCAGTGTTTCAAATCAAATTACCACCGTAGTAACTAGACATGTATGCAATCTGAAGGTCATGCTGCTCAACAGTAGACATCTAACTGTCAAGATGCAGTCACTCAAAGCACTCCTCAGAGTGGAGGACATTGACATTTGTACTGTAACAGAGAGGTGGTTCATAGCAGCAGACAGCAGCCCTGCACTAATAGGCTATGATGCATTCCACAGCTGTCAGCACCACAACTTGGAGCACACCTCCACAGGTTGTGTTGTCTCAATATCCATAATGGATATGTACAGCTCCAGACTAGTATCCCAGCATAATGCATCGGAGGTACTTCCTGTAAAATTGATTTTGGGGAATAGTGCAATCCACACCATAGCCTGCTATCGATCCCCAGCTAGACTGTCACTGCACGTTCCTCAACACTCTGGCATCTATGAAGGTCTAACTCAAGAATGACATAGTAGGAGACTTCAACTACCTCTCCATCACCTGGGGAAAGTAGTTAAGCACAAGTACACTGGCCCAACGCTTCATGGAATTCATCAGTTACAATGGCCTGGACAGGTCATACTGACCCCCAGTAGAGGATGCAACAACCTTGACCTGTATTGATTATTTACATATGGGACTGTTGATCGACCACAATTGCCAATCCCTACCTGGTCAGATCCAAACATGATGTAATCAACATGGAGCTCAACATCTCTCCCACACCCCCCCCCCCCCCACAAAGGTAACCACCTTGCAAAACCTCTCAAATGCTGACATTGCAGTCATAAAAACAGGGGAGGATGACTTCACTGCACCATGCCAATGGGAAATAGCTGCATGACTGTCGCATCTTACACATATGCACTGCACAAACATGTACATAGATGCATGGTACTAGCCATAGACAACATAATATAAACACTGTCCTCCAAACACTGGAAGCCATTGTGATGTTCCCCTGCCATTACTAAAGTGTACAACAGAAGGAGGACACTGTTGCAGGAAATGGTGGTGTCTCTCAACTGATGAACCCCCTTATTAGCCTCAAATACAACTTGGGATCCCTCATGGAATCACCTACAGGCAGCTATGAAGGCAGATTTGCAGCAGACACTAACAACAATCACAAATGCATTTTATAGTTATAGCAATGACCTCCAAAGCAATAACCACAAGTGCTGTGAATTACTGCACAATGCTGATTCCTATCCTGACACAACAGATATTGGCCACAGTCTTGCCAACACAGTCAATGCTAGCCTTACCCCTCTCTCCCCCCAAAGGGGACAATCACAATGGCAGATGAATGTCAGGCACCCAATATTATTGCAGGCCAGGTTAGACCTGCATTGTCCACAGACAAGGATACAGCTTCCATAGGACCCCAACATATCTGTGGCTGTGTTCTACATGACATACTAGGAGACCTGGCACCACATCTGTGCACCCTGGTTAGTCACAGCCTCACCTCAGGCTTTGTCCTTCCAAAATGGCACACTGCTAAAGTCATCCCTCTCCATAAAGGGGTAGCATCTACAGACCCTGGGGATTATTGGGCCTTTACCCTAACAAGTGTACTATGTATGGGTATAGGCACATCATCAGGGACCTGATTGACCAAGATATGAGAGATCCCCTAACTCTGGACCCCACACAGTTTGACTTTGTGAATGGCAGATCATGCCTGTTCAACCAGGTTGACATTTTTGAGTGAGTCACCAGGGCTGTGTATGACAATAAGGCACTGCATGCAGCCTACCTCAATCTGGCGAAGGCTTCTGATACCATTCCTCAGTCAGGGATTATTGGTAAACCCAACAAACTAGGCATTAACACCTATATCAGTGGGTGGTTTGCAAAGCGGTTCACAAAACATACAGTGTTACAGTGGCAAACTCCAAGTCAGACTGGCAAGTAGTCACTAGTGGGATCCCCACAGGGATCAGTACTGGATAGTGTCCTGTCCAGCATCTTCTTCTCAGGAGTCCAGCCCAACACAAAGGAAATCTGGCTGACCAAGTTCACAGAGGACTGCAAACTGGGAGCTATATGAACTGCACAAGTGATGCAGACATCTTACAGAAAGGTCTCACTGAGACCAGTTAGTGGTGTGGAAACCATGTCCAGAAGCTTAACACCACAGAATGCATCATCATCCCCTTTGGTAAAACACTCAGTTCCCAGTAAGTTCCACATCAATGGCAGCCCAATGAACATTGTAGGCATTATAAGAGATTTGGGGACACAGGTTGACAGCAACTTCTTCCTTCAAGCACCACATTGCCAATGTGGTCAGAAAGTCCTTCTATATGACACATTGCATTACCAAGGGTTTTGCATCCAGGAAAACAGAGGTAATGATCACTGTCTACTATTCCCTCATTAGACCACTCCCCAAGTATTATGGCCCATTTGCAATGTACCTCACTAGACACCTGCTACAGCTGGCGAAGCCACAGAAGCACTTCAAAAAGACATCAGAGTGCAGTGGGTGTTTAACCTATCAAAATACTTTGTCCTGCAAATAGACACTCATACACACACTTGCCAGATGTCAGAGTAGAACCCCTATCTAAGTATTGATTTGTACCATAGTGTTACACAATTACTGCACATGCTACAGAGCTTACTGGGCTAAGAGTTGGCCAAAGGTGCTGATATGGGGAATGACATCATCAGGACTGATAAAGTAGGGCAATGGGTGGGACACATATCAAAATACTTCTACTTACAAACATACATACTCACACACACATTTTCCGGGTACAAGAGTAGAACCCCTGCCAAACTAGTCATTTGAACTACAGCATTAAGCATTTATCACATGCACTACTGAGCTTACAGGGCTGACAAGCTGGCCAAGGTTGTTGATAAGGGACTGACATTATATGGACTGATAATGTGTGGCACTGTGAAGTGTCGTGGGTGGGAATGGCATAAAACTGTTTCACCTATAAACAAGTAAACACACAACTCCTTCAGTCTTGCACACACAACTGACACACACACACACTTTTACATTTGTGAGGACTGAGATTAGAACTCCTGCCTAATTAGTTATTTGTACTATCACACTATGCAGTTATCGCATGCACCACAGAGCTTATAGGGCTGAGGTCCGACATAAGGCACTTCTAAGATGACTGATATTGCAGGACTGCTAAAGTAGGGAAAGGGGAGGTATACTGGGTTTGAATGGACCCAAATGCTTTTAGTTGTGAATACACACACACTTTTACATTTGCCAGAACTGAGATTAGAACTCCTGCCTAACTAGGTTATTTGTACTATAGTGCTATGCATTTATCTCATGGGCCACATATCTTATGGAGCTAGGCCTACCAAAAGTGACTTCTTTGGTGACAGACATCTTCAGGACTGCTAGGGTGAGGAAATGGAAAGTGCAGTGGGTGGTGAAGGCCTATTCATTCCTAGATCCTACTGACATTTCCCAAGTGTATAAGCATGCTGCCCAGTGTGTCCTTCTATAGTAAGTGTGGGACTCCATTCCAGGGATTGTTGTACTCCAGTCCAGTTTGTTTTGGGCTATGGCCATACCTCTCAACTTGTTGGTGCAGGATATCTGGAGTTAGCCTATCAAAATCTGGGGACAAGGGCAATACAATGATTCTGACAATTTCTCTCAGTAATGTATGTGTTGCAAGGGTTATAGGGCTGGTTTTAGCAGACATATGTTATATATGCCATTTGACACTGTCATGTACTGTTTCAGTACCTGGTGACATACCTCCTCAGATCATCACAGTGATTTACCAGAGGAATACAGGATGGATGATGCACACACAAGGTTTATGGGCCACATGCTATACATTTCTGCAATATCCAGCCTGCTGAGGGGTGTGCCTACAAGCATTTGACTGCTGGTGCTGTGGAAATGGTCCAACACCTTGGTGATATATTACATTGGTGGAATAACTGTGCATTTATGTTCTGGCCTGGTCTGATTTCCAGTCCACAGTTAGGTAATATAAGTCAGACAGGATTAGGGTGACAGGCAGACTCTTGATAGAGTTGTAGGGTATAGGATATGTGGGGTGTGTGTTTACTGGGCAGATATGTTTGCCTTTAGCTACCAATACTTTGCATTGGGCTCTCCTCAATGGTTGACTGCACTTGGAGGGTCTTGTGTGTGTCAGACTGTTTGACCAGCCTGGAAGTGTGTGTTTGTCACACATATATGTATGACCCACCTCATTTTGCTTGGATTGCCACATGTTGGGGTCAGGATGTTGCATAGGATGAGTGATCAGGAAGGGGTGTGTTACTCCCCATGGCTGTGGCCCAGGGATCAGTGGGTGCAGAAATGTCACCATCTTCCAGGGTTAGGCCTGCCTGCAGTGAGTGCATTCCCATGTTTAAACTCTTAGCCCTGCCTGTCAACTGTACAGAGTATCACAGAATGTCCACATCCATGACTCATATATCTTGTTGGTTACCCAAACAAGTGTGGTTTTACGGCAAAGTGTTTTGCAAGTCACTCAGGGTTGAAGTCAGATATTACTGACAGTTGACATTACAGTTTCAGACTTCGCACCCATGCTGCTACAATCATTTCTTTAAATTTATTACATTATTAGAGCAATATTTCATAGGTGTTCTTCTCTTTGGGCCTTCTCCACCTCATTATTCATGGCTTTGGCCAGATTTCTGGCTCTCTGACACTGGCAATTTTTTTTTCCTAGTAGTTAGCAGCATGGCTTTTCTTTGCTTTTTTTAAACTGTATTATATTAGTGTTATGGACCCCATGACACTCGCTAACAAGGCACTGTGGGTGAGGCATAGGCATTTGCCAGAAGCCTGTAGGCCAGGTGTGACAGATGCAGGCCATCTGTAGCAAGGTAGTGCATTCTAATGCTTATATGTTCCCAGGCTGCTGGCAGTAGACACACCTAGGATGGTACCAGTAAGTTGACTGTGGGTGCTACTTACAATTGCTTTCTGTTTGTGTTGAGACATCACTCTAGGTGACAGCTGGATGCTGCTTAAGG
This sequence comes from Protopterus annectens, assembly GCF_019279795.1. Lineage (NCBI taxonomy): Eukaryota > Metazoa > Chordata > Ceratodontiformes > Protopteridae > Protopterus > Protopterus annectens. The sequence goes on from NC_056726.1 coordinate 1,923,071,130, forward strand.
CTAGGGTTACTGCATTTCTATGGGACTATGGGGGGACACATCTGTACATAATGCACATTTGCAGAGACTGTGCTGGTATTTTCATCATATTTAGCATAGTGGTGTGCTCTATCTCTGAGAATACAGGCATAACAGTATCGACCACAGGTCAGATTGTTCTGGCATATTCATTTTTAGTTTCAGATTTCGTACCTTTCAAAGCCATACTGCCACTGCCAGGCCTGCTGTGATATCGCTGTGTAAATGTCTGTAGGTGGGGATATCATGGGTGTCGTCATGTGGGGGCCTTTACCAAACATTTCTGTATGGATTTCTACAGTTGATCTGCTGGGTGAGTCTGGGAGTGGTTATGGAACCCCCACTTTGACATCCATGCATGTGACCTATGACCCCCCAGTTATTTGACTCACCACATATACTGCAGTGGTATTTGTCAACTAGGGTGGTACTACATGGTGTAAGTAGGCCAGTACTGGGGTCACATAGAGCTGTCAGTTGTCTGCTACTATCCCAGTTAGCCATCCCATTCCTTTGCATGCTTGATCAATACCATAGATGTACTATCAAAACATTCCACTCCATTCATTTATTTTGTTAAGGATACTGGCTTACCTTGTGCCTTAGGCTGTTGTGAGGATGGTGCTTGAGGGCTGACTATGTTGGATGCATGCAGTACACTGCTTATACATAGTAAGGTATAGGTGGTGTGATGTTTGGCTTCCATTTTACTGTGTGTGCGAGTCAGCGAGAGAGATCAGTCCCTGGAGCCCTATAGTGTCAGTGTATGTGCTATGCGTTGCTTCTTTGCCAAGGCCAGGGCATATTGGGTATGCCTCCATCTGCCTAAAGAGGCAGGCTCAGGATATTTCTCCTCTGAGTCCCTCTGCACCTGCAGAGGCCTTGGCAATCGTGGAGGACTGTGTGGCCCTTCCCCATTTTATTCCTGCTGCAGCTGTTTCTGCAGGATCATATTGTGTAGCATGGCACATACTATGACCATGTGTGCACATGTGGCTGGTGAGGACTGCAAGGCTCCACTGGATATGTCAAGGCAGCGGAACCATGACTTGAGCACCCCAAACACATGCTCTTATAATGATCCTGGTTTGTGCGTGAGCCTCATTATGGCGTTCTTGTGTGGGTGTGTGTGTGCATTTCTGATGGGTGTCATCATCCATGGCTCCAGTGCATAACCAGCATCACCCACTAAATAGCCATACAGGATGTCCCCCCGGCAAACCACTGATACAGCTGTGAGGAATTCCAGATTTGGGAGTCGTGATAGCTTTCAGGGCAGCAAGCACACACATACATGATAATGCCCTGAGCATCTCACATGACCTGGCAGTTGATGGAGTGGAACCCCTTGCAGTTTATGTAGACCCTATCCCGGTCACCAGGTGGTGCTTTGATGTGGATGTGTGTGCAGTCTATGGCTCCCAGTACCTCCAGGTAATCTGCTACAGGGTGGAAGAGACGCATATTGCGGGTCCTCTCCTTATGAGTGGTGGGGAATTTAATGTGCTCCTCGGCATGTGGTCACATGACATCCAGGAACTGGTGGAGTATCTTGGACGCAGATGCTATCCACACGATATCTCCAGTTGGTCTTTGGAAAGTACCTGTAGCTATTATTCTTAGAGATACACATACCTTGTTATCTACTGGGATGGGTTCCCCTCTGTTTGTTCTGGATGTGAGGTGAGGCCGGCACAGCTCCACAGTTTGCTGCAGTATGTCCCTGTTCACCCTGTAGCACTCTATTATCACCAGATCATGTAGCCTTGGTAGGTTACCCTGGCCCTGAACACTCTTCTCCTCCTCCTCATAAGTATGGGGTGGTTGGCAGCATTGTCCTCTTCACCACCCTCAGCCTCTTGCACATACTGATGTATGAGAGTGACAGCAGGCCCTAACATTTTGTTAGTTTTGTCAGGTAAAATTTCCCCATCTGTGTACACCGGTGGTGTAGAGTTCATGGGAAAAAAACAGACTGAAAGTTGTTTGCATAGTTTATAGTGGTGTGCTGCAGATGCTGCCTGTGTGATTGGCTGAGTATGATACATTTCACCTGCCAGCTCTATTACTTGTATTTGAGTGCCTCTATTCTGCTATTTCCCTTTTTTTCTTGTTCCACTTGCCATTTCCTGTATTTTTTTAGTTTTGTTGTGGTTTAAATCCTGGTGCATGCCGCACACACCCATTAAGGCAAGGTAAACAAGGCTATACACCCTCGGACACACCACGTTGCTTACATATGCACAGTGCTGCCATTTCCTGTGGGTTTTTTTGTTTTGTTTTGTTTAAGCCCCAGTGCATGCCATGCAAACCCATTTAGCTAAGTTAAACACGTTTTAGCAGAAATGTCCCTTCCTGAACATGAACACAGTCTTCATTTCATAGTGTAAGATATTACAGCCTCAGATACACCCCCTTGCTTAGCTGTGCTTAGCTAAGTGCAAACCCAAGCAACAGTGCTCCAATGTGCTCACAGCAAGCAAAACACACACCCTTTTCATGTTAGTTGCTCCTCCTGCCTACACGATCCTGTTCTAGCACCTGCATGGTTAGGTGCAGGTTTTGGACTTAGAATATTTTGTGATTCAGTAAATTTCACCTCATTTGCATATCCCATTGCCTTAGCCCATAGATACTGCACTGACACAGAGTCTTTCCCCTTGACAACAACTGTCCCCTGGTATCGTTTTGATTCTGCATGCCATAGACTATAATGGCAAAATGCAGATTTTCTTTAATCTTGGGTTTTCACATTTTTTAAAATTTTCGGCACTATCGTGTTTGCTCGCTGCTGTGCTATGCTTAAATGGCCAAGATCGGCCAAAAAAAAAACTTTTATTTTGGAAATTTTAAACTAATTTTCATGCCAATGGCCATATATTTGGCCATTGGCATGCCTAATGAATGGAATCCATGCTTTATTTGAGGCTGTCATGCCTCCGTTTTCTTTTTTGCAGAAATGTATTCAGCTAGTAACCGAATACATTTCTGCAGGTTACACTATTCCTGCATGGACACCTGCCTGCTTGCTGAATCACTAATTCACCTCATTTGCATGGTTTTCACCAGCAAATGAGGTAATTAGCATAAGGCAGTGGTGTCCATGTAGGAATAGTGTAGGATCGCTCGTGCACGTCCTGGGAGTCCTTTGCTGAATCACTCGGCGGACATACTGCCTGCAGCAGCTCCTGCACTATTCCTACACTCCATGTAGGGTTTAATGAATCCCGGGAGTTGTCTTTGCTTGTACTTCCCACTTAGTTTGTTATTTGTCGGGCAGAACTTGTGCAGGTATGCCAAGGTTATGTGTCCGCTCTGTGTCCAAATGATCCTTTTTGGTGAGTTTCTTCACTGTTCCCTTATCTTGTCTCTTCTGCAATCCTGGCCTTTTTTTCTTATGGACCATCAACGTACACAATGTTTCTTTTATGGAGTGGTAAACTTAGACAGACCTGGGGACTTCAGGACTGGTCATATGCTTCTATTTGCCTATTGTGCACTGTACAAGACTGCCAAATGGAACAGCTAGCTGTGGCAGACTGCTCTTCTCCTTTATTGTTTATTATGCATGCTATACATATACCTTTTGGAGGTTTCAGACCATCAGTTCTAATGCAATGCAATTGCCTGACTACACTATTTGCTTTGTTCACTATGTACCACTGATGAGATATTATTGTCCATTCGTGAGTGATAACTACCTGCATTTATGAATGCATTGTCACATACATAATTACAATGAAAACTCTTGTACTGAATGCTAAACTGGATGTTGTTCTTTGTTATGTATTTATTAATGTGACATGTTTTAACAGATTTACTCATTTGTCGCCACTTTCTTGCAATTGACTGTTTTCCTGTGCGAAAAGTATGGATGTTTAATTTCCACTCAATAACCAGCCTGTAAAATTCTACAATTCCACCAGAATTTGTTACTCTGTCCTGCATGGAAAAAATAAAAGTAAGCAATAAATGTTTTTCCCCCATCTTTGTAAGTGACCTTATCGCTCTATGACAAAAATAAATTGCCATATATGTAGAAAACCCAATTTATACTCCAATACTGGAATTCATCTGTTTGTAGCCCTGTTGTAACAAAACTGTGCACTTGTTTTCCATGATATGTATATATATATATATATATATATATATATATATATATATATATATATATATATATATATATATATATATATATATATATATATATATATATATATATGCCTCATATTTTAAGTCATCCCTCCTTGAAACAAATGACATGGCTCAGTATCAAAGGATCATTTCTGTCTATATTGCACCATACAGCTCTTGCGCTCATTTTATTGATTGTATGTTCAGAATGCTTTCCTTACATCATAACTGGAGTTATAACTTGGACCAGATAAAGTCATCACCACTCAACAAAATCCTTACACATTTTTTGATGCCACCATTCTATTAAAGCCAGCATAAATATCACAACCCTCCAATGCCACAAGTAGAATCACTGAGATTTCTTTTATGCAGTATACGGCTCTAGAATATCACTGATTTGTGAATGCAAGCAGGGCTTCTGGACTGGACGGCCTTTTCAAATATCTTGTAAGCTGTCAGTCATTACTATTATTTAAATACTTCAGATGTTGCAAGAATGTATTTATAAACTATGTTTGCATCCCGTTGCTGTTCACCTCTTCAGTCTCAAAAGGCACTACAGTGGCCTTGTTTCAACATACCTTAAGCCTTAATATTCAGAGCATGAAGATATTTCAGCCACATTTAAAAGGTACAACATTGTTCTTATGGCTAATGAAATCATAGAATAGAATAAAATACAATGCAAAATAATATGGCAGCGCAGTGGTGCAGTAGTAGCATTGTTGCTTCACAGCAAGAGGTTGTCTGGTTCGATTTTCGGCTTGGGTACCTTCTGTGCAGAGTCTGCATGACCTACCTGTGTTTGTCAGTTTCCTTCAGATACTCTAATTTCCTCCCACATTGCATACATCTAGAGTGTTTCTCCCTGGGCCTCCACTGAAAATTGGCTTTGTTCCAAGTTAGAGTTTCCCAGTAAGCAAATGTAGAATACAATGAACTTTCTTTTTGACAACATTAATATATTCATTGGCATCAAACAGTTTGTTACCCTCATTCAATTTAATTACTGGCTGGGAATATATAGTGGTAGGAAAGAATCAGTTGGCCAAGTTTCAATGACAAAGCAAGAATAAGTAGATGAAATAATGACTTAAGCAGACTGTTGGTTAGACATGTTCTCATTTATAAGGTAAATATGATGTTTCAGGTATATATTTTGCCAGCAGTCTGGGTCATAGTTAAGTCCTTGATCAGTCTACCTGCCTGGTTAAAAGCTAAATAAATGAGAACATACACAGTTGCGCGTGCGCACACACACACACACACACACACACACACACACACACACACACACACACACACACACACACTAACACAAGTTTTCATGAAAAGTTAACACACACAGTATAAGTCTGGACTAGAAATAAATGCCATGAAGGCAGCACACTAGAGTGCTACATCCAGTTTGAGTACAATATATTTGATAAAATTGTAATATGGAGTTTATAATCAAAGTCAACTTTATTTGAGTTGCGAATACAGAGGGTAAATATTTAACAAGAAGTTCTTGCAAATGCATCATGCATGCAGATTCTACAAATAATTATGTGTATCCCACAGAAAGAATAGACTCAGATTAAATGGATTGCATGGCCAAATAAGAAGAAAAAAATGACTGACTTAAGAAGAAAGAAGATTGACTGCTGAGACAGGAGAGTAAATTAAAATTAACTTAATCTATTTGCTTGTCAAAAGGAATTGACCCTTGAATTCTGTACCTCTTTCTATCTCATCTATTACACTCGTTTTCTGTTTATTTTTCATTGTTTGCCTTAAAGTGATATTGTTTTTTTTTTTAATTTTTCATTTGCATTATTCTTGTTTCTGTCAGATCGTATGAATCAAAGAAATTGCTTTTGCCATATTTATTGCAAGAACCCGATTCCTGTTAGATTTCTGTATGAGAGAAACTTGGTTTGCTTTCTTTTGCATCTACAGTTTTTTTTTTCAGTTTCCTTATGTTTTATGGATATTGTTGGTTGATAAGCATGCTTTATTCGATTGCCTGCAAATAACCTACAGTCATGCTTATAACTTAGTATAAAAATGCATTTACATAACTTTCTTTGATGAGAAATGCCTGAAACCTATCAGTCATCTTCAATTTCATTCAAACCAGACCTGAGTAAGTCAGGACCTAAAGGTATTACATACTATTTGGGTCACATTTTACTACACTTATTTTGCTATTCATATTTCAAAGTATATAGGTGACTAAGAATTTCTGTTAGTTTTGAGGTTGAGAATATAGGTTTATTTCCATTCGAAGGTGACTTTTATCACATTTCCTTATACATCCAGCTCAACTGAGAAAGAGTATTTAATTTCTTCCCAGTACTTAGTAGTGAAGCTATAACCAGAGAGCTTTGAGTCTGATTCCGATGTATGTTTCCATTCAGTTAAAACTTTAGCTGTTACACAGCATACAGAATACCTTTGGTTGTCATGGAAAAAAAGACAAATGCTGCAACAGACTAGAAAAATCCTTGATTAGTAAGAATGAGAAGTCTTTACCAGAGAAGAAGAAAGAATAGACAGATTTGCATGGTTGGTTATCAACAATACTGACTTGAGACAACAAAATTTGATCTTTCAGTTAGTGATTTAAGTTATTTACAAGAAAAGCTATATGAATTAGTACTTTTTAAAACTAGTGCCATGATTCCCATCTTAAAGGGTGATGCTAATACTGAAAAATGTAAACTGCATTAGCCAGAAGGGAAGGGAAGGAAAGGCACTATGGTGCTATATTGTGATGCCTGTTTAACCCACCACTAAGAAGATGAATATAAATTATAACTTGGTGTAACATGCATAATAAAGGCTTAATATTAACTCTGACAAAAGCCCTTGAGTATTTTCAAGAAGTGTATTTATGTGAATATCCTTTCTGCATATAGGAGTTACCCAGTATAGGCCCTTTAGTGTGTGACTTAATTTGATTTAACTCTCATCAAGTAAGGATTGTCATATTTTTGCATTGCAATGCCAACAATTTACAGGTTTGTTACCCTCATTCAATTTAATTACTGGCTGGGTATTTATACTGATGTGGTAGCAAAGAATCAGTTGGCCAAGTTTCAAAGACAAAGCAAGAATAAGCAGATGAAATAATGACTTAAGCAGACTGTTGGTTAGACATGTTCTCATTTATAAGTTAAATATGTTGTTTCAGGTATATATTTTGCTCGCAGCCTGTGTCATGGTTAAGTCCTTGACCAGTCTACCTGCCTGGTTAAAAGCGAAATAAATGAAAACATACACAGTTGCACACGCACACACACACACACACACACACACACACACACACACACACACACACACACACACACACACACACACACTAACAACACTAGCAATTTTTCGTCAAAAGTTAGCACACAGTATAAGTCTAGACTAGAAATAAATGCCATGAAGGCAGCACACTTGAGTGCTACATCCAGTTTGAGTACAATATATTTGATATAATTGTAATATGGAGTTTATAATCAAAGTCAACTTTATTTGAGTTGTGAATACAGAGGGTAAATATTTAACAAGAAGTTCTTGCAAATGCATCATGCATGCAGATTCTATAAATAATTATGTGTATCCCACAGAAAGAATACAATCAGATTAAATGGATTGCATGGCCAAATAAGAAGAAACAATGACTGAATTAAGAAGAAAGAAGATTGACTGCTGAGACGGGAGAGTAAATTAAAATTAACTTAATCTATTTGCTTGTCAAAAGGAATTGACCCTTGAATTCTGTACCTCTTTCTATCTCATCTATTACACTCGTTTTGTGTTTATGTTTCATTGTTTGCCTTAAAGTGATATTGTTGTTTTTTTTTTTTACCTTTCATTTGCATTATTCTTGTTTCTGTCAAATCGTACAAATCAAAGAAATTGATTTTCCCATATTTATTGCAAGATCCCCATTCCTATTAAATTTCTGTATGAGAGAAACTTGGTTTGCTTTCTTTTGCATCTACAATTTTTTTTTCAGTTTCCTTATGTTTTATCAATATTGTTTGTTGATAAGCATGCTTTATTCGATTGCCTGCAAATAACCTACAGTCATGCTTATAACTCAGTATAAAAATGTATTTACATAACTTTCTTTGATGAGAAATGTCTGAAACCTATCAGTCATCTTCAATTTCACTCAAACCAGACCTGAGCAAGTCAGTACCTAAAGGTATTACATACTATTTGGTTCACATTTTACTACACTTATTTTTCTATTCATATTTCAAAGTATATAGGTGACTAAGACTTTCTGTTAGTTTTGAGGTTGAGAATATAGGTTTATTTCCATTCGAAGGTGACTTTTATCACATTTCCTTATACATCCAGCTCAACTGAGAAAGAGTATTTAATTTCTTCCCAGTACTTAGTAGTGAAGCTATAACCAGAGAGCTTTGAGTCTGATTCCGATGTATGTTTCCATTCAGTTAAAACTTTAGCTGTTACACAGCATACAGAATACCTTTGGTTGTCCTGGAAAAAAAGACAAATGCTGCGACAGACTAGTAAAATCCTTGATTAGTAAGAACGAAAAGTCTTTACTGGAGAAAAAGCAAGAATAGACAGATTTGCGTGGTTTGTTATCAACAATACTGACTTGGTGCAACAAAATTGGATCCTTCAGTTAGTGACTTAAGTTATTTACAAGAAAAGCTATATGAATTAGTACTTTTTAAAACTAGTGCCATGATTCCCACCTTAAAGGGTGATGCTAATACTGAAAAATGTAAACTGCATTAGCCAGAAGGGAAGGGAAGGAAAGCCGCTACGGTGCTAAATTGGGATGCTTGTTTAACCCACCACTAAGGAGATGAATATACATTATAACTTGGGGTAACATGCATAATAAAGGCTTAATATTAACTCTGCCAAAAGCCCTTGAGTACTTTCAAGAAGTGTATTTATGTGAATATCCTTTCCGCATATAGGAGTTACCCAGTATAGGCCCTTTAGTGTGTGACTTAATTTGATTTAACTCTCATCAAGTAAGGATTGTCATATTTTTGCATTGCAATGCCAACAATTTACAGGTTTGTTACCCTCATTCAATTTAATTACTGGCTGGGTAATTATACTGATGTGGTAGCAAAGAATCAGTTGGCCAAGTTTCAAAGACAAAGCAAGAATAAGCAGATGAAATAATGACTTAAGCAGACTGTTGGTTAGACATGTTCTCATTTATAAGTTAAATATGTTGTTTCAGGTATATATTTTGCCAGCAGTCTGGGTCATAGTTAAGTCCTTGACCAGTCTACCTGCCTGGTTAAAAGCTAACAGTTGCACACACACACACACACACACACACACACACACACACACACACACACACACACACACACACACACACACACACACACACAATTTTTTGTCAAAAGTTAACACACACAGTATACGTCTAGACTAGAAATACATGCCATGAAGGCAGCACACTAGGGTGCTACATCCAGTTTGAGTACAATATATTTTATATAATTGTAATATGGAGTTCATAATCAAAGTCAACTTTATTTGAGTTGTGAATGGTGAATCTTTCGGCTTTTCCTGGTTAGGGGTCGCCACAGCGGAACTCCGGTCCGCTAATGATTGGCAGTAGATTTTTATGTACTGAGTTGCCAGCTCTAACATACAACCTTCAATGAAAGTATGCCCATTCATGCATGTCTCCACACAGAAGACGCTTTAGCTGAGAATCGAACAGGACAACGTCTTACTGTGAGGCGACAATGCTACCGCAGCACCACCACCGCAGCTATTTGAGTTGTGAAAACAGAGGGTAAATATTTAACAACAAGTTCTTGCAAATGCATCATGCATGCAGATTCTATAAATAATTATGTGTATCCCACAGAATGAATACAATCAGATTAAATGGATTGCATGGCCAAATAAGAAGAAAAAAATGACTGACTTAAGAAGAAAGAAGATTGACTGCTGAGACGGGAAAGTAAATTAAAATTAACTTAATCTATTTGCTTGTCAAAAGGAATTGACCCTTGAATTCTGTACCTCTTTCTATCTAATCTATTACATTCATTTTGTGTTTATGTTTCATTGTTTGCCTTAAAGTGATATTGTTGTTTTTTTTTTTTTTTTGCCTTTCATTTGCATTATTCTTGTTTCTGTCAAATCGTACAAATCAAAGAAATTGATTTTCTTATATTTATTGCAAGATCCCCATTCCTGTTAAATTTCTGTATGAGAGAAACTTGGTTTGCTTTCTTTTACATCTACAGTTTTTTTTTCAGTTTCCTTATGTTTTATGGATATTGTTGGTTGATAAGCATGCTTTATTCGATTGCCTGCAAATAACCTACAGTCATGCTTATAACTCAGTATAAAAATGTATTTACATAACTTTCTTTGATGAGAAATGTCTGAAACCTATCAGTCATCTTCAATTTCACTCAAACCAGACCTGAGCAAGTCAGTACCTAAAGGTATTACATACTATTTGGTTCACATTTTACTACACTTATTTTTCTATTCATATTTCAAAGTATATAGGTGACTAAGACTTTCTGTTAGTTTTGAGGTTGAGAATATAGGTTTATTTCCATTCGAAGGTGACTTTTATCACATTTCCTTATACATCCAGCTCAACTGAAAAAGAGTATTTAATTTCTTCCCAGTACTTAGTAGTGAAGCTATAACCAGAGAGCTTTGAGTCTGATTCCGATGTATGTTTCCATTCAGTTAAAACTTTAGCTGTTACACAGCATACAGAATACCTTTGGTTGTCCTGGAAAAAAAGACAAATGCTGCGACAGACTAGTAAAATCCTTGATTAGTAAGAACGAAAAGTCTTTACTGGAGAAAAAGCAAGAATAGACAGATTTGCGTGGTTTGTTATCAACAATACTGACTTGGTGCAACAAAATTGGATCCTTCAGTTAGTGACTTAAGTTATTTACAAGAAAAGCTATATGAATTAGTACTTTTTAAAACTAGTGCCATGATTCCCACCTTAAAGGGTGATGCTAATACTGAAAAATGTAAACTGCATTAGCCAGAAGGGAAGGGAAGGAAAGCCGCTACGGTGCTAAATTGGGATGCTTGTTTAACCCACCACTAAGGAGATGAATATACATTATAACTTGGGGTAACATGCATAATAAAGGCTTAATATTAACTCTGCCAAAAGCTCTTGAGTACTTTCAAGAAGTGTATTTATGTGAATATCCTTTCCGCATATAGGAGTTACCCAGTATAGGCCCTTTAGTGTGTGACTTAATTTGATTTAACTCTCATCAAGTAAGGATTGTCATATTTTGCATTGCAATGCCAACAATTTACAGGTTTGTTACCCTCATTCAATTTAATTACTGGCTGGGTAATTATACTGATGTGGTAGCAAAGAATCAGTTGGCCAAGTTTCAAAGACAAAGCAAGAATAAGCAGATGAAATAATGACTTAAGCAGACTGTTGGTTAGACATGTTCTCATTTATAAGTTAAATATGTTGTTTCAGGTATATATTTTGCCAGCAGTCTGGGTCATAGTTAAGTCCTTGACCAGTCTACCTGCCTGGTTAAAAGCTAACAGTTGCACACACACACACACACACACACACACACACACACACACACACACAATTTTTTGTCAAAAGTTAACACACACAGTATACGTCTAGACTAGAAATACATGCCATGAAGGCAGCACACTAGAGTGCTACATCCAGTTTGAGTACAATATATTTTATATAATTGTAATATGGAGTTCATAATCAAAGTCAACTTTATTTGAGTTGTGAATGGTGAATCTTTCGGCTTTTCCTGGTTAGGGGTCGCCACAGCGGAACTCCGGTCCGCTAATGATTGGCAGTAGATTTTTATGTACTGAGTTGCCAGCTCTAACATACAACCTTCAATGAAAGTATGCCCATTCATGCATGTCTCCACACAGAAGACGCTTTAGCTGAGAATTGAACAGGACAACGTCTTACTGTGAGGCGACAATGCTACCGCAGCACCACCACCGCAGCTATTTGAGTTGTGAAAACAGAGGGTAAATATTTAACAACAAGTTCTTGCAAATGCATCATGCATGCAGATTCTATAAATAATTATGTGTATCCCACAGAATGAATACAATCAGATTAAATGGATTGCATGGCCAAATAAGAAGAAAAAAATGACTGACTTAAGAAGAAAGAAGATTGACTGCTGAGACGGGAAAGTAAATTAAAATTAACTTAATCTATTTGCTTGTCAAAAGGAATTAACCCTTGAATTCTGTACCTCTTTCTATCTAATCTATTACATTCATTTTGTGTTTATGTTTCATTGTTTGCCTTAAAGTGATATTGTTGTTTTTTTTTTTTGCCTTTCATTTGCATTATTCTTGTTTCTGTCAAATCGTACAAATCAAAGAAATTGATTTTCTTATATTTATTGCAAGATCCCCATTCCTGTTAAATTTCTGTATGAGAGAAACTTGGTTTGCTTTCTTTTACATCTACAGTTTTTTTTTCAGTTTCCTTATGTTTTATGGATATTGTTGGTTGATAAGCATGCTTTATTCGATTGCCTGCAAATAACCTACAGTCATGCTTATAACTCAGTATAAAAATGTATTTACATAACTTTCTTTGATGAGAAATGTCTGAAACCTATCAGTCATCTTCAATTTCACTCAAACCAGACCTGAGCAAGTCAGTACCTAAAGGTATTACATACTATTTGGTTCAAATTTTACTACACTTATTTTGCTATTCATATTTCAAAGTATATAGGTGACTAAGACTTTCTGTTAGTTTTGAGGTTGGTAATATAGGTTGTGTTATAAAGACCTGTGTGTCAAGAATGGTTGGGTAACAACAGATAAATCATGTACCCTTCCCTGCTACATCTGTGACTGTTGAGATATTATTAATAAAATAACATTTTTCAACATCCAGCAACTAGGAAGAATTATATATTTTCTGGTTCAGCAACATGTGTTACAAAGAATATAATATATCTGGTTAACTGTAATAGATGTCAGGCATTTTATGTTGGCAAATCAACCAGAAAACTGAAGGAAAGCATAACTGAGCACCACTCAGAAATAAGAAGAAAGACTGTTACTAATTTTCTGGTAAGTATATTAGTATATAAGGGAATGCGCATACATTTTCTTTTAGGGTAATATAATATATAAGGACATATGAGGGGTAGATTTAAATAAATGCTTGAGATGAAAGAATATCAATTGATAATACGTCTTTGTGCCGATGTACCACCAGGTTTAAATCAGACTGTTTCTTTAAAACCTGTATTAAGATACAAACAAATGTGCTTGAAATAGAGAGATGTGTTTTTAGAATTATTGTTCTTAACTAGGATTTGATTGTTTAATTGAATAATTAATGGCTGTGTGATTTTTGATAGTATAAATATGGCTAGTATGTGCTAGTATTTTATACACTGATGAAGGGTTTTATTTTACCTGAAAGCATTGTTTTATTAAAGACTTGTTCAGTATCAGCGTTGCTTGGTTTGTTTCATACTGCATCCAGTGTTGGTTCTACGAACTAAGCTTTGTTCTACAATTGTTTGGTTTCTTTGAGAATCAATCCATATGTTACCAGATGGGTAGCAAACTGGCTCACTGATAGAACCCACCTAATTAAAATAGGGAAAGCCACGTTAAGCAGTAGGCCCATAGCAAGTGGTGTACCCCAAGGAACATTCTTGGGGCTCTGCTGTTTGGGATATACTTTGCTGAGGAGCTGGCCATAATCAGTGGGATATGGCTGACCAGTTTTGCAGATGACTGCAAGCTGGGTGCTGTCATCAATTCCTCTATTAATGTGGACATCTTCCAAGAGGGTCTCACCCAAACAAATGACAAAAAATGTATCATCATCCCCTTCAGGGAGAATGATGTCGCCTCAAATTATCACATTGATAATAAGGTCCTAAGCATGCAATAAGTGGTGAGAGACTTGGGCATCCAGGCTGATAGCAAAATTAACTTCTGACCACCATATTGCCTCTATTGTACTGATAGCTTTCTACATGGCCCACGTCATTAGTAAGGGTATGTCAACCAGGGACAAGGTGGTCATAACATCCCTGTATTCTTCCCTTATAAGATCCATTACTGAGTACATTGCCCCTTTCAGCATGTACTTCACAAAGCACATGCAGCAGCTGGAGAGACCACAATGGTTCCTCACCTGAAGAATTTGGGGCCTCAGACATCTACCCTACACAGATAGGCTAACGGCCCTGCAACTTTACTCAGTTTCCTACAGACTCATCAAAGGTAACTTCTATCTGGCATACAAAGCAATCTCAGTGCTGGCCCTGATAGGACTACTGCATATCCCCAAGTCAAGCTCCACTGGAGTAACCTGCAAGTGTGACCTCAGCCTGGTCTGTGACATCAATAGGACTTGATGGCAGGACAGATTTGTGTCCCAGAGACTCACACTTCTGTGGAATAGACTCTATCTCCACATCAAGCAGAGTACCTCATTAACTCTTTTTAAGCACAACCTGGATAACTGGATAGGAACAGAAAATACACAAAAACCACAATGGCCAGCACTTCAAAGTCAGCATTCATTCATAATTTATTATATAAACATCAATAACAAAACATGCATATTAACAGCATGTTAAAAACAAAATAACAGCATAGCAGTTTCAGCTATTAAACCTTCATCAGTGCATTACAATAAAGTGCTCCCAGCTACATTTAAATCCTCCAAAGTGGTTTCCCATTGGTAGATTACAAAGACTCATTAAGCCCTGGTGAAAAAAAGGGCACTTAACAAAATAATCCACTTTTGTTTTTTTTTGTCTACCATAGTATGCCAACCTAATTTATCCTTGTCCTGTAACATAATCCTATCAATAATAACAAATCTAAACTGAGCGGTAGAATGTTGTCTGGTATGTCTATACAAGGCATTTGAATGTCGGGCACCTCTAACATCACTTACATGTTCTGAGATACATAACTTCAAAGGTCTTGCAGTTTGCCTTACATAAAAAGCTTGACAATTACATATCACAAGGAAAATTACCCAATCTGAGATGCAGTCTCCATACACATGTATGTCAAAAACCAGTGATGTATTTCTTAGCCTAGTATACACCTATGAACCTATAATAGAAAGTTCACCCCGGAGATCACTCCAGTCAGTGGCTCTACTTGATAGAGGCACTGGGAACTAACATTGGGCAGCACAATGCCAGGGCACTTCTATGTGCTAGGCTTGTAAAGGCTCCAGGGCCATTAGCCTAGTACACACCTATAAACCTAATAGAGGTAAATGCTTGCGTTTTGTTTACATATTTGCAAAAACTACAATGATTACAAGGCTGACAACCCACTAACAAACCCCCATCCAAAGTTTTTTGGCATGACCTGGTCCCTTCCCATGATATTCATTTATAATGATTTAATCTATTACCAATAGTTCTACCTCTCCTGTAGGAGAACAAACATCTTGAAGCATATCCGCAAGTCAAGCTCCACTCGAGTAACCCACATGCATGACATCAATAGGACTTGTTGGCGGAACAGATTTCTGTCCCGGAGACTCCCATTTTATGGAATAGACTCCCTCTCTACATTAAGCAGAGTACCTCATTAACCCTTTTTAAGCGCAACCTGGATAACTGGATGGGGAACAGAAAATACACCCCTGGGATTACACCTGTGTTCCTGCTGGACAGTGGTATAGGGTGCTGACTTGTTGGAACAGGGGCTAAATTCTTGACTAGACTTGTAAGGGCTTCAGAGACAATAGCCTAGTAACTTCCTATGATCCTATGAAAACTACTGGCATACATAATAGTGTTCTGTTAAAAGTAGCAGCAAAACGATCTTGTTACAGCACAGAGTCATTGCTGCATAAAGACAGGAAACTGCAAGTAAATGCTACTGAAATTATAGAACATCACATGCCTTCTGTCAGCAATAGTAATACCTGTTGCATATACAACACCCTTATATAAGTTTACCATCTCTGATATGATACAGTTACTTATTTTTATTGAAATTTTTATTAAAGTTTGTTGACTTGTGATACATTTGAGCATCTCTGTTTCACCCTTTTGACTTTTTAGGTTTTTTGGTTGGGTGAAGCTCTTCTCTCATTTTTATTCTGGTTAATGATATATTTACTTATACCAATACAACATGCACAATCGTTTCTACGATGGTTCGGTGCAGAACACATATGGTGAAGTGGGCCTACTGTGGCCACAGCATGATAACTATAAGCAATAATGTGATTTGTGAAGTATGACCTCTTAAAGGCATGGAAATGTACTCATGTGTGACATCTGCATTACATGCAAGTGTGTAATGTATTCCAGTGTCCCTGCACTGCAAGTGTGCTGCAAACAAATATCCACTACCTATGTAAACCTAAGCTGCTGTTACTGCAAAGTAACACTGCAGGTTTGCTATACAACTATCACCAATATGTAGTCACATATCACACACAAATGCACGTCATGCCATGCCTACTTCTACCATATATGCAAGGAGTAAACTGGATGTTGAAAGGAGAATGGTCATGTACAGAACATCTAATGCACAAAAGCATTTGTGAAGAATGTGTATAAGGTATATGCACTGCATGTAATATGCCATCTGTAGTTATGTACCTTACATCCATAAGTCAATATGTCTACTAATATGTCACATTTATAATGTGCTGATTACAGTCACCTAAGCATTAACACTTACAATGCAGTATATGGGGACTGCATGTCATCTGAACATATAATTACATGTAAGGCACATTTCTGTTCAAATTATGCACACAATGTGCTATAATACAGTACTGCATAACTAGTAAATTTGATATAAACAGTGGTGCATCAGCAGCTCATCAATAATATTTTACATACCCATAAGTACAGTCATTGTTCACCTATTGCAACAGACATGTGGGTTGTAAATATGTGATGCACTAACTCACATATGTATGGGATCTGGAAAGATGAAAATACATATGCAGAAAGAAAATGTCACATCATAATGTTGACAAAGACATATACACACACACAATGCATAGCATGGCCTTAATATGATTTGTTAATAATGTGTGATACATGTGAATGTGTCCTGTAGCAATGTACCACTGTATTTTGAGGAGAAATCATGTAAAGAGGTGACTGGAACACAAATAAATATTACAGGGTAACACATGCATGATGTACACAATTTCAAGTAGTATAGAGCCCAAACAAAGTATACAAACATGATGTCTGCAACTGTGAAGTGGAACAGTACCAGAGTGACCCATGAGTGGTCAATGGGACCACAAAGACACACATTCATTATAAGATGACATATGCCTGTAGCATGGCACAAGGCAGCAGAGTAGAATGCCTTGAATGCAATCTGTGGAGAAGCAAAGCCTACTGGTGAGATGAAATACACGGGAGTCACAGGCATACACACAAACACTAGGTGCAGGATAGGTGCATATAAATGGTGAATGTGTCACTGTTACAAATAAGTGTCCAACTACCACGGTAGTACCTTTGTCTTTGATGTGCATGTGATCCAACAAAGACACTTGCTGCACAAAAGAGAGGAAAAACTGATACGATCCATTGTCAGCAATGCAGGTGCAAGTGATTGGTTGACAGCACTAAATGAAATGGGATATGTCTGCAAAGGGCACAGTACACATTGCAAGGCAAAGCAGATACATACTATACCATAACCGCTTTGCCACTCCACAGGTACACATACACATACACATACACTATCAGTATAGGTAGGAATCAAGGGCAGACATATGCTACTGTTTCAACTATGACCTTTCTTCACCTTGGTGCAGAAATAACTGAGATGCATATGTAAATGGAAACACAGTACTCCTGTACATATCAATGG
>NC_056726.1:1923094150-1923184150 GCF_019279795.1 Protopterus annectens
ATATCAATATGCAGGTATGTGGAACAGCATTTTGAAAACTTTTAGACAGATACAATGATCAGAATCCAATGAAAGCTCTCTCCATCTGGATTCAAACTCACAGCTAGCCAAGCTATATATGATGAGTTGTTGCTTTACAGGATGAGCCAGCAGCCATTAGACTTTTCATTTAACAAATTAATACTGTGTGTGTGTATCTGTATTCCTGCAGATAACGAATGAACAGAGAAACATCTGACAAATAATCACTAGAAGTCCTTATGATCCACCAAACTAAGTGATATCATTAAGTTTTACAACATAGAAGATATGTGTCAACAGTTGGACATGCACTTCTCTTGCAAGAAACAAACAAGGATTTAATAAGAATGTTTACTTTGTAAAGAAGAACGGAGTAACAATGTTATTTATGAGTTAGTATTCACACATGCACAGGTAGACTGGGTGATACTGTTGAAGTATTATGGATAATGACAGAATGTATAATCAGCAGTGACCTAGGTGCTATAGTGTTAGTGATACAGGACCATACTGGATGTGTGAAATGGTGTCCTTATATGTTAGAAAACAGGTGCCTCTGCAATGTTCAGTATTATGCACAGGATAAAAATTATTAAAGAAATAAATCCCATGGGAATAAAACTTATAATTTTAGGGAGAACAGCTACTTTATCTATTTAATTATCCACATGAATGAATTGTCAGAACAGCTACTTAATGATTTTAAAAGGCATGTATGTGATATATCTGGGGCACAGTTATATCTCTGAATTATTTTGTAATGCTTATTTTATTTTTATTTTTATTTTACATTGGTTGACCAGGATAGTCCGACTGAATGCATGTCCATTTCCGGTGGAGGCCCGGGGAGAAAAGCTCCAAGGGTAAGCAGATACAGCATTACATAATACCAGCATTACATATTACAAACAGACTATTTACAGAGATTACATAAGTAAGCAAGTTAAACAAGTTCCACAGGTTAGAGTTAATCCTGAGCGCAAGTCAGGATTAAATTAAATTACACAGTAAACTGGTTAACAGATTTATACACATTCTAGAGAGAGTTAGCCAGGCTTGATACATTAACATAGCCAGTTAAGTGACAAATGTTGTTTTAGTCTAGTTTTAAATTGACCTAAGGTGGAAAGTAAGGTAATATCAGCTGGAAGAGAGTTCCAGGATCTACTTACAGAGTTTGCAAAGAGAGAGTCACCGGCTGTGTTATTAATTTTGCTAGTCTGAATTAGTAGTTTGTTAGAGGATCACAGCGGTCTAGGATTGTTATAGGGGGTGATAATATTTTAAAGTGTAGGAGTATTGTCCAGATTATAGAGGATTTTATAGGCCATAATTAGTTGGTTATACTGGATTAGGCTGGGTAGTTCAACCACCCAAGCTGATTTAGATTGATGCAATGATGTGTCCCAAAAGGCAACCCAGTGGCAAATCTGGCAATGTGGTTGTAGCAAACTGAGAGTTTGTTAAGGACAGTCTTGTTTAAATTCGAGAGTAGAGGGGATGCATATAGAAGGGTTGAAAGAAGGTGAGAGCGAGCTATGGCAATTTTAGCTGGAGAGGTTAGGAAGGCTTTTCTTCTATAAAGTGAGCCTAGTTTTTTATTGATGGTTTTGATAGTTTGGTTAACATGTAGGTCAAATTTTAGATTATTATCTATGATGACACCTAATAGTTTTGTAGAGGGGGTCAGGGGAGATTATTGTGCCATCATTTGAATTTATGGTAAATGTGAAAGTGGCAGACCTATGTATTGGTGAAAATAACAGCATTTTAGTTTTTTTGGGATTTAGGATCAGACAACGTTCAGAAAGCCAGTTTTCCTATTGTATTAAAGGTGGTCTGGGTAGCTTACCATAACTCTATTGGAGATGTGGCCGAGCAAATCAGAAAAGAGTCATCAGCATATTGGATACAGCTGACTTTTGGGATGACAGTATAAAGGTCGTTAATGAAGATGGAGAACAGCAAGGGCCCTAGTATAGAGCTTTGTGGTACTCCAAGGGTGTTAGGTAAAAGGTTAGAGAGTTTGTTCTACCAGAGAACAGCCTGCTGTTGACCATTCAGGTAGGATTGAAACCATTGAAGGGTTCTAGTATCTAGACAGAATGTTTGTAGTGTGTGGATTAAAAGTTGGTGATCAACCATATCAAATGCCTTGGAAAGATCCAAGAAGAGGGCTGAGGATATATAATTATTGTTGTGATTATGGTTTATGGTGTTGGTAAAGGCTAGGAGGGCTGAAGTAGTGCTGTGATGAGGACAGAAGCCTTGCTGAGTGTCTGCCATTAGGTGATTCTGGATTAGGTTGTGCATGAGTTGTCTATGAATACATTTTTCCATAATCTTTGCAAGTGGAGAGAGTATAGCTATTGGCCTATAATTGGAGAATTCAGTAGAGCTGCCTCCTTTGTGAAGTGGGATTACATAGGAGATTTTCCAAATGGAGGGAATTTTAGCTTCTACTATGGTTCGATTGATTAGTATTGAGACGGGGTAAGCAATAGCATCAGCTGATTTTTGTAGGTACTCGGCAGGGAGTTGATCAGCAGAAAGTGTAGTGGGTTTTAATTTTTTGATCAAGGTACAGATAAGTGAAGTGGCGACTGGTTGGAAGCTGAACGTGAGTAGGTTTCTAGGGGTGCTACTTTCAGGACCAGGGGAGCTAGGAGGTTGTTGGCTAGCTAGGGCTTGAATTGTCTCAGTAAAGAATCGGTTAAAACTATCAGAAACATCTTCAGGGGTTTTATCAATAGTAGCAGCAGGGATTGGGGCTGAAGTTTGTCCAGGATGTAGTAGATAATTTAAACCTGCCCAAAACTTCTGAGGGTTATTTTGATTTACTGTCTGTAAATTTCAGCAGTATTGTTTTTTGTCTTGTAAAATGGATTTTTTAGTTTCGTTCCTGGATTGCCTGTATTTAATGTGATCTTGGGGGTCTTTAGAAGAACGCCATAAAGCCCATGCTTTGTTTCTAAGGGTAATTTTGAGTTTAGACTCTTTAGAAAGCCATGGTGCAGTTTTTGCCTTTGTTCTCTTTGAACGAACAGGTGCATGCAAATCAAGGATCTCAAGGAATTTGTTGTTAAAGTATGCTACTGCTTCCTCTAAGGGGAGGTGTTTTAGAATAGACCAATTGCATGATTTTAGTTCTTGTTGGAATTTGGCAGGGTCAAAGTTTTTATTGTTTCTAACCTTTCTGAGTAAGGGTTGTTGTGACTTAATGGCTTTGTGCTTAATTACATATGTGAGAAGGTGATCGCTTAGGCCATCAGGGAGGGTACCAGAGGTGTACAGTTGGGGGTGACTATTTATGAATACCCAGTCAAGTATGCTTTCTTCTTGGTTGGGTTTACCTATCTTGGTAGGGGTGGATATGATTTGCGTAAATGCATGCAGGTTAATATGGGTGGTTGGGGATTCTGAGGAACAGGTGCCCCAGTCTATGTTAAAGTCTCCAAGTAGTAGGGTTTCTTGGGGGTAGTGACATGATAGCCAGTGCAGGATATCTTCAAGTGTAGATATATTGTTACCTGGGGGAATGAACATACAGATTATATCAATGCTTTTATTTTTATTAAGCTGCAATTTGGTGGCATGAATCTCTGAGTTATTAATCTGAGGTGGTTGTATTACATCTATGGTGACATTTAACTCAGATTTATAGAGTACAGCTACCCCACCCCCCTTCCTGGAAGCATGATCCAGCCTGTGTATGTTGTACCCAGGTGGTAACACTGCATTGTCTGTAGTGTTCGTTTTTAACCAGGTTTCAGATAAACAGAGAATCTCAGGGGAGTGGACATCCAGAAGTGCATGCAGTTCTTGTACCTTGTTATTAATGCTTCTAATATTGAGATGACAGGCTAGGAGTGAGTTAGTCGGCCTATTAATTGTAGGTTTGTAGCTTAGATTGCAAGTAGAGGGGGTATGTGTATCTGAAGTGGGTGGGCCAGGGTTGGGGTGAATATCACCACCAATTATTAGGTTAAGTCTATACTTGGTGATGAACTTCAGGAATTTGTTTATTAGTCTGTGGTAGTGTTTAGATCTAGAGCTAATGTGCCTGGGGTTGAGATGTTGATAGACTGAACAAGATGTTGGATAGGACCTGGTACTGTAAGTATGCTTGAAGGTGGGAGGATTTACAGCTGGGGTGATAATATGGCCTTTCAGGACCTAAAATCCCGCGAGAAACTGGTTTTCATACAAGGTAAGGAGGTATGCTGTGAACAAGAGGGGTAGTAAAGAAGAGTATATCATTATCTGTGATTCAGCTAGTGAATTAAGGAACTGTTTTACCTGGTGATGCAACACCAGAAGATAGAGTGGTTAGGTAAAGGTACTGGAAGGGGGATGGGAGAATGCCAGATGAAAGCCAATAGGTGCTATTAAAATGTAGGTAGAAGAATGGGGGTGGGAGGAATTATCCCAGATGAAAGCAGATAGGATCTAGAAAGTGGGGGAGTGGCTATAGTACTATAAATTTAGAGGTACTGGGGGCGGGAGGAAATTGGGGGCAGGGAGGGGAGCGAAGAGAGCCAGAGCGTAGCGAGGGCGAATGTAGCAGGGCTATTGCAGTTTACAAGGTTTCCGAAGGTGTCCTAAAGCTATAAGGTAAGTATTATAGTTCTTAATGTAAGAGTCAGTTTACTTAAGTTACAGCGGAAGGAAGCAAACACTCAAGTAGAAGAAAGAGCCCTATGGCTGACCAAAATGGTGACCTGTTTACTTACACAGCACTGTAAGTGAAAGCTTAACAAATGCTTTTTGTGTGCAACCTACTCTGCTTAAATGCTGAGAGAAACTGATTTTGTTATGTGACCAATTGCAGTCCTGTAGACTCCATTTTGTAGGGAACTGTAGAGTTCAAACTGAGTCACACCAGGTCAGCCAAGGGGGGGGGGGGATCCTAAGCACCTAGATTTGAAAATGTCCAGCTATACATAGAATTGTGACACTTAACATAGGCATTCACAAGCTGTCTCTGCATGACGATGACCCTCCAATGTAGCTTTTTCACATCCCTCCATTGCAGGTCCCTATAGTGGTGGTGAACCTGCACTCCATTCTCGTAGATTTCTGTATATCATCAATGCTCCCTCCCAATCCTATTTCAAATATCAATCATCAGGAAGGTGCATGGACTGGCTCTTATGAAATGCTCCATTCTTGTGTAAATGGTCACATCTGGGTGGTATCCTCCTTGTTTCAATTACATGCCGGACAGGTTAAGCATACTAGAAGTAGCCATCCTGATGATAATGTTGAGAAAGTTAATAATACACAATTCAGAAAATTGCTCACTGAGGTCCCAGTCAGTTCGCAGGTAGCAGTGGTCTGATCTGTAAAATTTAAAAGTGGCACTTATGTCACAGTATGAGATCATAGGAAGATAATGGGCATGTGCTACATATGGTTCCATTTATTCATATGTATTGGGTATCTGTGAGGAGCACCTTATTCCTACACTGAGGTACAGGTTAATGCACCATATTTAAAGAACTTATGAAGACATGCACACATAGGATTCATAATCTTTGAATTTTAATGAGCCTCATTAATTATGTATGGCACAAATGGCACTTAAAAGATTTATGAACATAGATGGTCTTACATTCAGTTATACTTGACCCAGGTGGCCGATAATGTAATTTTGCACCTGCTGGCATTGATGTGTTGTGAAATGTTTGCCTCCTTATAGACCTACGTTAACATTACTCCTTATCAAAGTATGTGCATAGGTTTAGATTGATGCAGTAATGGTACAATATGATCATTATGAAAATGTTTGTGACTTACTGGAGGGGTGTGGGATTGACCTGTATCCATACAGATGGTTACATCTGCATCAGTATCATGCAGTACTTTTCCATATGCAGTTGTACAGACAAATGTAAATAGTACAAATGAATAGCATATAAATACAGATTCGTAAATTTTCCATATTATATTGCTGGTGACTTGATACATCAGTGGTATATGTACATAAAACTATGGATTCCAAAGTTATCTGTATGTTACAATGTAGTATGTTTTCTTATTGCTGTTACTGGATATTTATTCATTGATGCTTCTTAAAAAAAGTATTAGAGCTATTGACTCAGTGCAAAAATATCCGCTTTTATATCTGCTAACCAAGTACTATCTGTGGCCTGATTACTGATACAGAGGTGTTCTGATGCTTTCTGTAAATTATACAACTGATAATTTTCAGATACTATCTGCTAATGTGGATGGCATTCATTGCACAGTACTGATTATGCTGATATTAGTTCATCATGTATACACATGACTGATTTTTACACAGGTTGTCTGTTTAGGCTCGAATTGCATTAATGCTACAGCCATCAAACATTTCTCTTGTATACACAGGTTACATGTATCATATTAATGAGAAGTCCATGCAAAGTGCGTGGCTCATGTGGCACAATGGTGTTGTTTTTGAACCTCCACTACTGTGATGTCCACATAATCATCTACCTAAGTGAGCCCCCACATAAATTTAACCATGAGCATATAACTGTCTTTTATATGGCAAATAGACTTTCTTCTTCTTCTTTCGGCTGCTCCCGTTAGGGGTCGCCACAGTGGATCATCTGTTTCAATTTCTTCCTGTCCTCTGCATCTTGCTCTGTCACCCCTACTACCTGCATGTCCTCTCTAACCAGATCCATAAACCTTATCTTAGGCCTTCCTCTTTTCCTGTTACCTGGCAGCTTCATCCTTAGCATCTTTTTCCCAATATACTCTTCATCCCTCCTCAGCACATGTCCAAACCAATGTAATCTTGCCTCTCTGGCTTTGTCTCCAAACCTTCCAACCTGGGCTGATCCTCTAATATACTTATTCCTAATCCTGTCTACCCTTGCCACACCCAGTGCAAATCTTAACATCTTTAACTCTGTCATATCCAGCTCTGACTCCTGCCTTTTTGTCATTGCCACCATCTCCAACCCATATAACATAGCTGGTCTCACTACCCTCTTGTAGATCTTCCCTTTCACTCTTACCAGTACTCTTCTGTCACAAATCACTCTTGACCCTCTTCTCCAACCACTCAATCCTGCCTGTACTCTCTTCTTCACCTCTCTTCCACACTCGCCATTCCTCTGAACTGTAGATCCCAAGTATTTAAACTCATCCACCTTCACCGCCTCTACTCCCTGCATCCTCACCATTCCTCTATCCTCCTTCTCATTCACACACATATATTCTGTCTTAGTCCTGCTGACCTTCATTCCTCTTCTCTCTGGAGCATATCTCCACTACTCCAGGGTCTCCTCCACCTGTTCGCTACTCTCACTACAGATCACAATGTCATCTGAAAACATTATATGCAAAGAGACCTAGGGATGACAATTTCTCCCCACAGAAAAATGAAATTATAGTAGATGTTCTGCACCAATATGGATGTAGACTCCTTGGTTGGGCAAGAAATATAATATGGAGGAATGAAGTCTCGACCGACCTCAGCAACATGAGTAATGCTGTGGGCAGTCACAATACATCCCATGAGGCTTGCTGCCACTGGTGCCCTGACATGATCCTCAGTGTAGCCATCACAGTATGCTGGTATGAGAAGTCAAGGTATGCCATTGTTGGTGGTCCACCATTGGCAATCCCAGATGAGATCACACAGTTTCTTGCATCACTGCATAGGATGAGTGGGCAGCACCACCTACTCAGGGGTGAGATAGAAGCAGGTGTTCTAGGCCACAGATGTATGTATTACTTTGCATAACACTGATGCATATAGAGTAAATCACTATATATTGCTGTTGCATACATATAAATGTATTTTCCTGTTGCAGCCACAAACCTGCATCCTGCATATCGGTCCACACAGAATAACAATGACCAATGTAAGTGTGATTAAGTTGCCATAAAACTGCAGTACATACATAAGAGTGGCATTCATTTGTACAGGTCCATTCACTTCTGAACAACAACAACAAGATGTGACAGGTGATTGACTCCATACACTGTTACTGTGACCATTAGCTCATATTGTCTCAGCCTCGTCATGCCAGTGCTGTTTATTGTCATAGTCACATTTCCTTCACATTGTAAAGTACAGATATGTCTTCCAGGGGCAAAAGATGTGCAGGTGCACATACAGACAAACTAGGTATGGTTCCCTAACATGTTCATACGTTGCATCAAAAGTTAGCAGTCCTGTGTTGTATGATATTAATGTTGCTTTTTTTACTAAACAGGGACATCTGGCCAGCAGGTGCAAGACACATCATATGTGTATCAGCAGACCCTGTTACTGTGTTGTATATGTCATCATGTGACTCCATCAGTGCCTGCATAGATGACTGTGTTTGCGTTGTCTGTACTTTTCCACTACAGGATCTGCTGTGCAACACATGAACTTACCACATTGCAAAGATGTCACTGGTATGCTTTTATCACTCTTTCATGCATGGCATTGCTTGTATTCATGTTGCTGTCCTCCAGTAATACTGTTTCCTTCTACCCCTTCATATTATAGCCACCATCTGCCTTTCAGTCTGAAACAAACAACTGCTATATGTATGCATTACCTACTCTGTGTTTTAACCCTGTTGGGCTGGTCCTTTCTAGCAAGTATGCGACTAAATATGCTGTATTTATTACTTTGTTTCTCTACAGCAGTTGAATTTCATCCCTCTCCTCTGGCACAAGATTACCATGAGGATATGTTAGGTGTGTGTTATGCTTGTATTCCTCACATATGTCATATATATTGCATATCTAATATAATTAAGCAAACAAAAAGGCCCAAAGAATTAACTGTGTGGTGTAAAATAAATCCAAAGTAAGCAATAAAAGATCATGCACGTGCACACACACACACACACACACACACACACACACACACACACACACACACACACACACACACACACACACACACACACAACTGAATAAAACAACCATCAAGTAAAACTAAACATTTTTAATAGTAAACCTGGTAAGCACTTTAGCTATATAGAATAACTTCTTCAGACAAAAAGTTAGGGCATAAAACATCCACATTTAAATAGAATTACATTACTACCTGTTAGACAACTAACCAATCAAATAAATCACATTTTTCAAGTTACAGGTACCTGATGTCTATAAGACATGAAACAAAAAACATACTTCTAAAAAATATGTAAAAAAGAAAATCTAAAAAAAAAATAGAAATAAAAATAAAACCATCATATGAGTATGCAAACATTTCTTCTTCCTCAGACTCCTGGATATTAAAACTGGGTGTAGAGGGGTATGTTCTTTTAATCCATGACTCTTATGGGACTGCTGTGAGATTATCCAGCTAGTCTCCCTTAACTCAGTCTCATAGGTTCATAGGTTCATAGGTTTATACTAGGCTATCTGCCCTAAGGCATTTATAAGCCTAGCCCAAATTTTTGTGGCTTAAGCCACCCCTTATATGAAAAAATACTGTGCCCATTAGTTTGTTGTGCCTCTGTCCAGCAGTGACACAGAGATGATTCCCGGGATAAACCTACGAACTCCCATCCACAGGTCAAGATTTCTCTTGAACAGAGCCAGCGAGATGCTCTGCCTCACATGGATCGGGATTTTATTCCACAGCATAGGGAGTCTCTGAGTGATAAATCTATCCCTCCAGCATGTCCTATTTATATCCGTGCTAAGGTTTAAGTCGCTTGCTCTAGTGGTTTTGGTGGATTTGGATTTTTTGAGGTGGAGCATGTCCATTAATTCCGGGTTGGACATGGCCTTGTATGTCAGGCACATGTCACCTCTGAGCAGACGGTATGCAACTGAATAGAGCTGGAGTTTCTTCAATCTGGCAGCATATGACAGATTTTGGAGTCCCTTTATCCTTTTGGTGAGGAACTTTTGGGGTCTCTCCAATTGCTGCAGATGTCGGGTGAGATACATCCCGAATGGGGCATTGTACTCGATCATTGGTCTGATAAGTGAAGAGTACAGGGGAACAATGACCTCACTAGATCTGGATGTGAATCCCTTCATGATCAGGTGGGCAATGTTGAAGGTCTTTCTAACCACTTTAGCAACGTGAGTGTCAAAAGAAAGGCCACTGTCAACCTGGGTCCCCAGGTCCCTGATAACCTCTTCTGTGCTTAGTTAATTGCCACCTATATGGTAGCTTGGGGTTACCTTGTTTTTCCCGAAGGGTATGACTATACATTTTTTGGTGTTTAACTTCAGGCCATGGCTCTGGCACCAGCTATCTGTTTCCGTGAGTCCCTTCTGAAGGATATCTGTGTCCGATGCACTTTCCACTATGGCGCCCAGTTTGCAGTCGTCTGCAAACTTTGTCAGCCAAAGTCCTCCCATGTTGGCCTGTACTTCTGAGAAGTAGATGCCGAACAATAGGGGGCCAAGGACCGAGCCCTGTGGGACACCACTTGTGACCGGCTTGGAGTCTGACATAGCGCCAGCAACTCTAACCCTGTGGGTTCTGTCCTTAAGCCAGTTTGCAACCCATCTTGTGACATATGGGTTTACATTTAAGCTGGTAAGTTTTTCTACAATACCCGAGGGGGGTATTGTGTCGAAGGCCTTTGCAAGGTCAAGGTAGGCTGTATGGACTGCCTTTCCCTCATCAATGGCCTTGGTGACTGTTTCGAAGAAGTCGACCAAGTTCAAAAGGCATGATCTGCCCTTGACAAAGCCAAACTGGGTCGGGTCCAATGTCTGCAAGTCCCCTATATCTTTGCTTATGAGCTCCATTATGATCCTCTCCATAGCTTTGCAGACTAGACTTGTTAAGCTTATGGGGCGGTAATTACCAGGGTCCGTAGAGGCACCGACTTTGTGGAGTGGGACCACAGTTGCCGTATGCCACTCCTTGGGCACGAATTCTGTGGTAAGGCTGAGATTAAACAGCTGCCTTATGTGCGGGTTTAATTCCTCATTTAGCTCGTGTAGCACACAGCCGGGGACACCATCTGGTCCCATTGATGCTGTGTTTTTAGCTTTAGAGAGAGCAGCTTTCACCTGCACATTTGAGATGTCTGGGAGGCTACACTCTGCTGGGATAGTTATCTCTCCCTTGGGGGGGGGGGGAGGGGGGTGAAGTTTGCACTGAACCTGTCTGCCAGTATGTTGGCAATGTCTGTGGGTTCAGTGATTTTTGTATCATTTTGGACTAATTCTGAGCATATCTGGGAGTTTCCACCCAAGTTCCTAACATAGCTGAAAAAGGCCTTATGATTGTCCTTTGAATCCATAGCAATTTTTCTCTCAAAATTGGCCTTAGCTGATTTTATGAGTGCTCGTATTTTTTTACTAATAATGATCAGGGGTGACTTCCCTTTTATGGATTTTGTTCTATCATGTAATAGCTTTCTCCTCTTATTGTAAAGTTTGTTAATGGCTGGGGTCCACCAGACTGGACGTTTGCCCTTTGTGGAAAGAGTCTTGGTTTTATTTGGGATTGCCTGATCCATGCAGTCCTGGAGGTGTTCATAGAAGGCATTTGTAAGGGCTTCCGCAGCTTGGGTTGTGGTTTCCACTGGCTCAGGGGCCTTGAAGGATACCACACCAGTCTTGAGTAGTGTGAAGTTTGCTTTAGAGAAGTTCTTCACTGTGGTCTTTTATGTTTGGGGTGGGGGCGGGATGTGGATTTCCAGTGAGATTAGTTTATGATCAGATCTCACCAATGAGGGATATACTTCGATGTGGAGCATTTTGTCCCCATGTTTGTGATAATGAGATCTAGTATATTTTCTCCTCTCGTGGGAACAGTGACTAGCTGTTCCATGGCATTTGAATTTATGAACTCCAGGAACCGTTGGGCTAGAAAGTTAGGGCTTGAGTAATGTCCCCAGTCTATATTCGGGTAGTTGAAGTCACCCAATATGATGGTGTTTGGAGATACATTTATACCCTCCAGTGTCTTCAGGAAGGCTGTGTGGGGTTCCTGAGTTTGAAAGGGTGGCCTGTAGCATGCTACAATTTGTAGAGCAGTTTTGCCTATGGTTAGTTGCACCTGGATGGTTTCCGAAGCTTTGTGCGTTGCCAACAACCTGGAGGTGTGGGTATCCTTTATGAATATGGATACACCCTCTCCTTTTGTGGTGTGGTCCAGGTTTTGGGGCCAGAATGCATGATATGAGGTAAAACCTAATAGTGCCGGGGTGCTCTCAGGAGCCTTGAACCAGGTTTCAGTTACAGCACAGACATGTTCTCCATACTGAGAAGGGCCTCGAGTGCGTGCATTTTGAGATTTAGACTTCTGGCATTGAGCAGCATTACCCTCAGTTTCTTCCCATTTTTGTTTTCTAGGATGGTAGGTTTAGAATTTGAACCTTGCCTAAAAAAGGCACTATGGGGGTGGCAAGAGCCTTAGCCAATATCCGGAATCCCAGGGGTGACAGGTGCAAGCCGTCCCTTGCGAAGCAGCGTGGCTTGTCAAGCATGTCATCCCAGGCAGACAGACACTGGATCCCCTTTGAATGACACCAGACATTAAGCCAATTGTTAAAGCTGATCATCTTGTCTCTATATTGTGGCATCATTCTTGGTGAAGGAAGGATACTGCTCAGGGTCAGGGTCATACCTGCCTGGGCTACATAATCAGAGAGCTCCTCTATGTCTCTTTTCATGTAGTCCAGGGAGGTACGTCTCATGTCGTTCACACCAGCATGGACAATGACTGTGTCATATTTGTACTTGCCGTGGAGTGACCAGAGTGCTTGTGTTATGTGGTGGATTCTACTACCTGATAGGCAGCTTACT
Organism: Protopterus annectens; assembly: GCF_019279795.1. Classification (NCBI taxonomy): domain Eukaryota; kingdom Metazoa; phylum Chordata; order Ceratodontiformes; family Protopteridae; genus Protopterus; species Protopterus annectens. The sequence goes on from NC_056726.1 coordinate 1,923,106,898, forward strand.
GTGACCCTCTCCTTGTTCAGCCTGGTGAGTGGGACGTCAGTGTGTCTGACTATGGAGTCACCTATGACAAGTATGTTTGGTGTTGTATTTGGCCTTAAGGGCTGTGACTGCTTTGCACACTGCTTTTGTGGTTTATGTGTTGCTTGTGGGGTGTCTTGAGGTAGCAGTTGTTTGGGTGTCTGCTTTGGAGGCCTCTGCTGTTTAGGCAAATTTTTACTCAGAGCCTCCGAGTATGTCTTTGTGTGTTTATGTGTTTGATTCAGTGGTGTGGTAGCATTATGTGAGGCTGGTTTTGTGGTGTGTGTAGTTGCCTTCTCCTCCTGTCTGGTCTTGCCAGTCCTGAGTTGAGAGAGCTCAGCCTCCAGTTTGGCTAAATAGCTGCATCTCGCAAGTATTTGTGTTATGTGGGAGGAGGAGAGGGTTGTCTGTGTACATGAGGCAGTTATAACTTTGCCTCAAGATTCCCAGATTCACCAGCTGGACCGGAGAGGAGATTGACAACTGACCTTTGGACATGCTAGAATAATATTGGGAATTCCTTAATAATTGAAAACAAGGGCCAGTGGGGAGTGAGGGTGTAGTGCTTTTAATTTTTAGTGCTGACTTATATAATTGCTGTAGTGAGCAAGTGCCAGGTAACTTGAGTGCAATGTGTTACAAGTAACTAAATGCAAAAACGACAAACAGTAACTTTCTTTCAAGTGAAACAAGGAACTAGTACAGTAATTCTAATGTCAGTCTCCACCACATCTATAGCTATAAATCTAAAAATATTGTTGGCATGCTTTGATAGAGCATTAACTACATTCCCCTTATGTATACTATACTGTACTCCACAATGTTTGTGAGAAACAGCTCCTCCCACTATATCAACAACATGGTAAAAATAGAAAGTATAACCTGACATTAGAACATAATACTCTAATTAAACTTCAGGAAAATGATAAACTTATCATATAGCAGACTGATAAAGGCAGAGCAAACGTGATAATGAATAAAATGGACATTTTATAAATGATTCTTTAAATGATGTACATACCTTTAAGAGAATTAAGAACGTTAATGTAAGTAATATTATGAGCCCGCAGGATTTTATGCAGGGGGGGTGCAAACCCAGAGCCCCACCCACACAGCCCCACCCTCTCTGCTCACACAGCCCCCCCTCCACCCAGGCAGCCCCCTCCCCCCACGCAGCCATTACAGGGTCCCATTACTTGGCTATTTCTCCCCAGTTGCTATAAACACTGTCAAAATTCTCAGTGTGCATATTGTTTTATGCTTTACTTCTACAATGATTACAGATATCTGGATTTAATTAGGAATCACTGATAAGTTGTTTTACATACCCCATGTACATTGCAACTAATTCAAGGGAACTTTTAGCTGGCAGCCCTTTTGAATTCTGGTCAAGAAGGCTTGGCTGTTCAGTTCTCTATACTGGAATAATTTCTCATTCATTGCTAATAATCATTTTATTTACTTGGGTACTAACAGAGTTTTCCTTTTTACCTACCATAAAGACAAGATATTTGTTTTACTTCAAAATACTTCCCCTTATTTTATTTATTTATTTATAAGTGACTTAGATACAACTACTGGGGAATAGTGTTCATTAGCTCAGTATTTTTCATGTAGGATACTAAACTGAGTCCCATTTGCCTGTTCAGATTATACAAATTTAAACAGATTAGCTTATAACACTAGTGTTCTTTGGCTTCCAAGATTAGCTCTCAGTAACACAAGTTGCTGTTTAAATAAAAGCTGGCATTTTGTGCTCTGAATGCACAACACATTTTAGCTGTATTTAACATAAACTGTGTGCAGTCACTAAATTATGTATATCTTTTAATTAATGCTTAATCAAGCATTTCTTCATAATCTCAACATTGACTTAGTTGCAAATCATCACTTCATCTTTTTATAGATAATTCCAATAGCCCTAATATATGCACATTATTAATTATTTTTTCAAGATTATTTTTACTGAGTGGGCAAGGGAAATGCTGGGTGTTTTCTACTTTTGTGTGGTTGACCCTTAGTTATATGAATCTGGGTCTACATCATCACTGATGTGAACAACTTCATTATATGCTTAACTAAAAGCTGTAGACTCTTTTTCTTGACACAGCCATTACAGTATCCTTACTGTTACTGTGATAAACAAGAGTAGCCATGCATAAGAATTGTACATATTTATACATATGATTATACACATGATTATAATATATACAGATTTTATTAATTATAATATAAAATAATTTAATTATATCCCTTCTATAATACAGCACCACTTATTACACTGTGTTTTAAATTTATAGTTTTGAATGTTTTTCCAGCAAGCAATGAAACAAAACATATGAACCAATAATGACAAACTGCCCAAATTCAGAACATTTCAACCATAAAAGGCCACTTAAACTTTTGTCATTACAATCCACCAATGTCAGTCAGTAAGCACAGTCTCTTCAGAAGTAAAAGTCATCTGAATAATTCCACATTATAGAGATATGAAACTAATGAAGAGGTTGTTGTTAGAAAACAACTTTATATTTCAGCATTTCATCAACAAATTCAATGCCTGCTGCCCTTGAAGAATAAATTGCCTGTGTTACATTAAAAAATGTAAGCTGTTATATCTGCAATAGGGAATGGGTGGTAAGCTGAAAAACAAGTTCATAATTATTAGGCATCTCATCCAAAGGATGACATAGTCAGGACTGCAGCACTCCACCCTCCTTAAAATACAAATCTACATGCTGTGGGAGTAGAACCTATAGCCCTCTGCATCAAGATGCAAATATGTTACCTGCTGTGCTACTAACACTGCTTCAAAATTCTATACCACAATAATGATACCATTTGCTAAACAAAACAGTTGCACATTTTAAGCAGACTTAGCATGAGCAGCAATAAACTTCTCTTCCCTTGAAGCTAACAATTCCTTGAAAATGCACTTGAAAATAAATTCCACCTGCTAACTCTAAATAGGGCATTTCACTTTCTCTCACACACCTCAACCTCTGCAAGAAATCTGGACAAAGCCCAACATAAATAGGGACAGATTATAAATATTGCTCTCATGAACTTAGAACATTGCTAGAATAACAGGATTTATGTTAGTATGCATTTTTCTATAGGATATGACATCTAAAACTCAAATGTCTGTCATTATTTAACAACTTCAATCCTTTTTAGGAAGAATATGGGGCAAACAATCTGGACATTCTGGAAAAACCTGGACAGCTGAGGGGTATGCTACCTCCTTCTTATACAGACATACAGACACACATACACTACACACCATACCTCTGAATCTCTTAACACAAGAAATCTGGACAAAGCTTGTTATAATGCTGGGGACAAAGGCCCAAAACTAGGGACACATTTAGAAAGTTGCTAGAATATAAGGATTTGTGTTAGAATGCATTTTCTAAATAATATGAAATCTGAAACTGAAATACTTGTCATTATTTATTAACCAATTATATTCAGATATAGTTGATTGTCTCAGTACTCACCATGGCTTGCATATTCTCCTCTTCTGTAAGGCCCACTCTGCTTAACTTGTGTATTATTTCCTCAGTCACTTTACCAAGGGTCGCAAGGCAGCTTCATCACTATTATGTGCGCAAAGTGTAATGTCTTCAATGTGTATTCAAGAAATCACATGCACTCATCATGGCACAAAGGTTCTACTGAAGATGCTGCCAATTTTTCCTCGTACACGAAAGAAGCCAGTAACAGCTGTTTTTCCACAGCTAGATGCAGCAGTAGCAAAACAAATTGCAGAGAACTGAAATAAATTGGAACCAATTTTATCTACCATTATTTACTGTGCAAACCATGACATTCACCCTCCATGGAAAAGAAATCTCTGGTGGAAATGTTTGTGACTTGTTAGATTTTTGTCTTGAAGCTGGCAACACAATATTGAAATAGCACAGTGAAACAGCTGCAGAAAATGCTCGGTACACATCCCATAGGGTGCAAAATGAGCTGTTGGCAGAATGCAAACGTAATTCAAAAGGAGATTGTTTGTGTAGTGAACAGGGCAGTTGGATTTATTGTATTAGCAGATGAAACTGCAGATATCTCAGGCATTGAGCAGTTGTCATTGGGCATTTGGTTTGTTGATGATGGTTGTATTCGAGAAGAGTTTGAGGTTTTTGTTCCCATTGTTGCGAGAGATGCACAGTCTGTATCAAATGTCATTGTCAGTGAATGCATAAAGTACAGTCTAGACTTGGAAAAATTACTCAAACAAGGCTATGACAGCTGCTCCATAATAGCAAGCATCCAGAATGGTGTTTAGGCAAAGATTCGTGAAAAGTATCCAAAGACAGCCTTTATCCACTGAGCATCTCACAGACTAAGCCTTGTAGTCAGTGATCTGAATGATGTTCCTGAAATATGTAGTGCTGTTGGTGTTATCAAGAAGATTATTATTTTTTTCCATGACAGTCCAAAATGACAAGCATTGGTACCAAATATACCTCTTCTGTGTGAGACACGATGGATCGAGAGATATAAATCCATTTGTGTGCTTAGTCAAAACTTTGAGAAAATATCTGACTGCCTGGCTGATCTTCAGAAGAGCACTGCTGGTGAAACCAGACCAAATGCACATATGTTACTCAGCGCTTGCTCTTCGTGCACATTTCTGATTTCACTCTTTATTATTGCAAATTACTCATCAGTTCTTGAGCCTGTTGCCCAGATGTTTCAGTGTGTTCAACTTGTATAGTAAAGGCTCAACAACACATCAACAGACTTATTAAAATATTCAAGGAGCACCACAACCATGCTGAAGAGCACTTTAGGAATGACATTCTCAGTCATGCAAGATCACTAGCAGATAAACTTGGTATTGAGTTTTGTTGCCAAGGATTTGCAGTCGACACACCGAGCAAATACAGTAGCCATGGATTTTGAGAGTTATTACAGAACAAGTATTTATATTCCCTATCTTGACTGATGTCTTGCTTTTCCAGCAGTAACACTGCTCAGTTCAACTTATTTTATCTGCATCCTAAAATGATGCAAAGCCTAGAACATGAAGAATTTTGAAAATTAATTGCTGTCAGTAATGAACTACATCATATCGCTACTATATCTGAATGCTCACTTCTTGTCTGATGCATCAGCTTTGAAGTTATAAGACAACCTAAAGTCTCCGATGGGCTGCTACTACCTTTGTAGTCAATATCTTGAAGATCTTCTATCAATGATGTTACTGAAAAAAAAAAAAAAAAGTGTCAGGAATGAGATTAAAATAAAAAAAAAATTCTGATGTGTTTCAGCCACACCAATGATTAACATGTGTATCATGCTAACCTGGACAACAACAAACAATAAATATATAAAACTAGTTGACTTTTGCTTTTGTACATGTTTATGCAAGGAAAACTTAATATTGCAGTAAGCATCATCATACCTCTCAACTGTACAGATTTTTGCCTCATATTTTTTGTGTTCCTCCTAAAATCTGTACTTTTCTGTCAAATAGCTGAGGATTGAAGTCATTAAATAATGACAAACATTTTAGTTTAAGACTCCACATCCTTCAGAAATTTCATGCTAATGCAAAACCTATCATTCTATCAACTTTCTAAGTTTGTAAGAGCAATATTTAAACTCTGTCCCTATTTGTCCCCCCCATCATTTTAGGCTTTGTCCAGATTTTTTGCTCTAAAAGGTTGAGACTGTATATATAAATACATGGGTGTCTACACACACACACACACACACACACACACACACACACACACACACACACACACACATATATATATATATATATATATATCTGTGTGTGTGTATACACACATACATACACACATTCACATGCGTGTGCATGCAAACATATGTACTTACATACACACACAAACATTCTAAGTGGTATGCCTCTATAATGACGTAAACGCAAGACTCTTTAGTGGATTCACACTGAAACAGAAATGTTGCAAAACTAAACATTCAGAATGATTTTAGACCTAGTCTGAGTACAGTGAACAGACGTGTTTACTCTTCCTTTTTTGCTACAAACTATTGATCTATCCTGCTGAAAGCACCTTCTCCTAATACAAATCATCTTCATTATCAAGCAGTTCACTACATACTGTGGCATTTTAGCATAGCAGAAAAAAAAACCCAAGTGTTTGAGTAAGACCCATACAGTCTTGAGGTGTCACATCTTTTTTACCTCCCTGAACTCTCTGCTCTTCAAGACACCTTGTTCACTGTGCAAAAATATTAGTGATATCCAAGTTTCATATGAATCTAGCATCCCAACACTTTAACATTCTGCATTTCACACAGAATATGTAGTAATATTATGGAGAAAGATTACAAAACACTTGACTGCTTTCCTGGTATGAAAACAGTTTTCATTTAAAATGCATTTCCTTACAGTGTTAACTATTTGTGGACCTTGGAATGGCATACACACCACTGAGTACTAAACTAATCAGATGATTGTGAAGCTAGGTGACAACAATGTGATTTATTTCATTTTTAAGAAAATCAAATAATCTCTCTGGAGTTTAAAAACTCAGAAGTTACTATGTCCTACTCATGTGATTCTTTCTAAAGAATTACATTTCAAATCAAAAACAAAGGATGTAGGTACTTTAACTTAACACCTGCAACCACTTCAAACTTTTTTAACTGTGGTGCCCTGTTCATAAGAAGGGTGTGTCACTACAGGATTTGCTTAATCAAAGGATATCAGTACTTCAAAGGTACTTCAGGCTTTGCTTTTTGCCTCATAATACACTATAGTCTTGCTGATTTACTATGATAAAGCACGGCTATGTCTTCTTCAACAATCAGGATGATGGCTCTATGAGTGGTCCAGCCACATAATTATTTAAGCAAACTAGTTTATAGGTTCATAGGTTCATAGGTAGGTACTAGGCTATTGGCCCTAGGGCCTATATAAGCCTAGCCAAAGGTACCCTGGCTTGCACCACCCAAGAAAATTATTTTCCTGTGCCACTGTTGAGCAGAGCCACAGAAGTGATCCCCGGGGTGAATTTCCTATCTCCCATCAAATCATCAAGATTTTTCTTGAACAGTGCTAATGAGGAGCTTTGTTTGATATAGATAGGTAGTTTGTTCCAGAGTATGGGAAGTATCTGGGATAGGAATCTATCCCTCCAGCATGTTCTGTTTATTGTGGTGATGAAGTTTAGGTCCCTAGAGCATGTAGCTCATAGGGATTGGGATTTCTTTAAGTGGAGCATGTCTAAAAGCTCTGGGTTTGACATAGCTTTGTGTGTTAGGCAGAGATCGCCTCTGAGTAGGCGATATGCAACGGAGTAAAGCTGCAGTTTTTTGAGACGGTCTGCATAGGGCATCTCTTTGAGGCTGGTAATCCTCTGTGAGGTATTTCTGTGGCCTTTCCAGTTGTTGTAGATGTCTTGTGAGGTACATACCAAAAGGGGCATTGTACTCTATAATGGATCTAATGAGTGACGAGTAGAGGGGAACAATGACCTCTTTTTTCCTGAATGAGAAACCTTTTGTGATGAGGTGTGCCACATAGAAGGATTTCCTGACTACTGTGGCGATGTGATTATCAAAGGAGAGACTACTGTCCACCTGTGTCCAAAGGTCTCATCACACTTTCAGTGTTAAGTAGACTACCACCTATGTGGTAGTTCATGGGTACTGAGTTTTTACCAAAAGGAATGACAATGCACTTTTTGGGATTGAGCTTGAGGCCATGGCTTTGACACCAGGCATCTGTCTCATCAAGGCCCTTTTGTAGGATGTCCACATCTTTTGGAGTTTTGATTATGGCTCCTAGTTTGCAGTCATCTGCGAACTTCGTTAGCCAAAGACCTTCTGTGTTGGCCTGTACTTCAGAGAAGTAGATACCAAACAGGAGAGGACCCAGGACTGAACCCTGTGGTACTCCACTTGTCACTGGTCTGAAGCTGGAATTGGAGTCTGCTACTTTCACAGTGTGGGTTTTGTCAGTGAGCCAGTTGGCAACCCATCTTGTGACATAGGGATTTATACCTAGTTTAGTGAGTTTATCTATAATTCCAGAGTGGGGGATGGTGTCAAAAGCCTTGGCGAGATCTAGATAGGCTGTGTGAACCACCTTACCATCATCTTCAAAGAAGTCTATCAGGTTTAGGAGACATGATCTGCCTTTTACAAACCCGAACTGGGTGGGGTCTTGAGTTTGGAGATTACCAATGTCATTGTTTATAAGTTCCATGATGATATGCTCCATAGCCTTGCAGACCAGGCTCATTAGGCTAATGGGGCAGTAGTTTCTGGGGTCTGTGGTGGCTCCCCCTTTGTGGAGTGGGATAACTGTTGCTGTACGCCATTCAATGGGCACATAGCCTGAGGTGAGGCTATGATTGAATATGGTACTTAGGTGGGGTGCCAGTTCGTTCTGTAGTTCATGTGAAACACAGCCTGGGATGTCATCAGGTCTCATGGATGCTGTGTTCTTGGCTTTGGATAGTGTGTTTTTTACCTGTGCAGCCGTGATTACAGGAACTTTGCATTATTCTGGTATAGAGATGAGCCCTTTAGGGGATGACAGAGGGGTAAAGTTAGCACTGAACCTATCTGCCAGGATGTTTGCAATATCCGTTGGTTCTGTATATTTAGTGCCAGTGTGCTGTAACTCAGAGCAGATCTGAGTGTTGCCATTGAGATTCTTGACATAGCTATAGAATGCTTTGTGGTTGTCTTTAGAGTCAGTAGCGATTTTGTTTTCATAACTAGCTCCGGAGGATTTTATGAGGGATCTCAGCTTCTTACTGAAGCTGACCAGGGAGTTTCTCCAATCATGGAATTTTACTCTTTTTTGCAACAGTTACTTTTTTCTGTTGTAGAGTTTGTTTATGGCAGGGGACCACCAGATTGGCTTCCTTTTCTTGGAGGATAGCATCTTGGTTCTGTTAGGGATTGCACGATCCATGCACTCATGTAAGTGCTTATAAAGTGCATTTGTGTAGGATTCAGCAGTCATACCTCTATTGTCCGTCAGCATGGGTGTCGTGAAGTTTACCACTTTTGTCTTAAGAAGTGTGAAGTTGGCTTTGGAGAAATTTTTTACTGTGGTTTCCCTAATGGGGGGTGGGGGAGGGATGTGGATGTCTAGGGTGATTAGCTTATGGTCGTATCTGACCAATGAAGAATTGACCAGTTGCCAATGTTGGTAATAACCAGGTCTAGGATATTGCTGCCCCTGGTGGGGGTGTGTATAAGTTGATCCATGGCATTGGAATTTATGAATTCCAGAAAACGTTGAGCACAAGAGTTGGTACATGAGTAGTTTTCCCATTTAATGGTAGGGTAGTTGAAATCGCCCATTATTAGGGTGTTAGGTTGTACCCTAATATTTTCCAGTGTATTAAGAAATGAAGAGTGGGAATCCTGGGGCATGGTGGGGGATCTGTAACAAGCTACAATTTGAATTGCAGTCTTGCCCAGAGTTAGTTGCACTTGGATAATCTCGGATGCATTATGCTGAGCATCTAGCCTGGAGATGTGAATATCCTTAATGAATATGGACACGCCTTCACCTTTAGTGTTTCGGTCCAGGTTAGGTGGCTTAAAGGTGTGGTATGAATTATAGCCTGGTAATGCAGGGATACTCTCTGGAGCCTTGAACCAGGTCTCTGTCACTGCACATATGTCGATGTTCTCCATTTTAAGGAGTGCCTCGAGAGAGTGCATTTTGAGGTTTAGACTTCTAGCATTGAGTAGCAATACCCTCATTCTTCTTGCCTGTAATGAATTTGTCAATTGAACCTTGCCTAAAAAAGGCACAATCAGGGTGGCTAGAGCCTTAGCCAGTATCTGGAATCCCAGGGGCAACAGGTGCAGGCCATCTCTGGCAAAGCATCGTGGCTTGTCGATCATGTCATCCCAGGCAGACAGATACTGGATCCCCTTAGAATGACACCAGAAGCTTAGCCAATTGTTGAAGTCAATCATTTTGTCCTTGTACTGTGGTATCATTCTGGGTGATGGCAGGATGCTACACAGGGCTAGGGTCATACCTGCCTGGGCTACAAGATCGGACAGCTCCTCCATGTCCCTTTTCATGTAGTCCAAGGAGGTACGTCTCAGGTCATTCACACCAACATGGACAATGACAGTGTCATATTTTACTTGTTGTGGAGTGACCTGAGTGCATGCGTTATGTGGCGGATCCTGGCACCCAACTGGCAGCTGACAGTAACTTTCTCCTTGTTTAGCCTGGTGAGTGGAACATCAGTGTGCCTGACTATAGAGTCTCCTATGACTAGAGTGTTGGGTATGTTATTATGCCTTATGGGCTGTGGTTGAGTGGCACACTGAGTTTGTGGGCTATGTGTCATTGGGTTGTGTTGGGAGGTGAGGGTTGCTTGTGTTTCTGCTTTGGAGGTCCCTGTTGCTTGGGCAGGTTTTTACTGAGAGCCTCCGCGAATGTAGGTGTGTGTTTTGTGTTTCTATGTGTGTGTTTTGGTGGTGTAGGTTTTGAGGGACTATGTGCTGAGTCTGGTGTGGTGCAAGTGTTTACCTTCTCTTCTTGACTGTCTAGTCCAGTCTTGTGTGAAGAGAGCTTTGCTTCCAGTTTGGCTATATAAGTGCATCTCTCACAGGTTGTAGTGTTGGGTGGTAGGAGGAGAGGGTTATCTGTGTACATCAGGCAATTACTGCATTGCCCCAAGATGCCCAGATTTTATCAGGTAGACAGGAGAAAACACTGGGGGCTGACCCTTAGACATGCCTGGATAGGTGCTTATTTGTTAAGTACTAGAAACTGTTTTCCTCTAGACAGTGAGGAAAGTTGAGTGCTATAGTAATTTCTAGCTTATTTAGTGCTTACAATAAGTTCTGAACAAGTGCTGAAATAAAAAACTGGCTAGTTCTAAGAAACAAAATTAAGCTAGAAGGCTTCCCTCCAACACAGAAGGGATTGGGCCCTAGAAGCCTACAAATAGTCCTGGACACAGCAAATGTATATCCAGGCTAGACTACCCACAAGAAAGGCAGGAAACAAGCTTAGAAAAAGTTGAGGTAATGACACTAGACTGGGAGGAGGGTCCCAGATCAAATTTACACTAGGGGTGCATTATGTGTGTATATATATATATATATATATATATATATATATATATATATATATATATATATATATATATATATATATATATATATATATATATATATATATATATATATGTATTCCTATTACAAGAACGAAAGTTCACTACTTCGAACTTGTAATAGCTCACTTCTGCAAAAGTTCACTTTAACGAAAGTGAACTTTTGTGCAAGTGCACTTTACCAAAAACACAGCAGCACAGTGGAGGACATAAAAAACAAGCTATGTCCTCCATTATGGTGCGATACTCATGGACCTTAGGGTTAGGGCACGGGTTAAGGTAAGGAGATAGTTAGTAAAGCTATCGCCTTACCCTAACCCATGCCTTAACCCTAAGGTCCGTGAGTACAGCACGGAAGTTCAGTACAACACCCGTTTGTTGTACTGAACTTCATGTAAGTGCACTTTCGATTAAGTGCATAGGTTCATAGGTTCATAGGTTCATACTAGGCTATCTGCCCGAGGGCATTTACAAGCCTAGCCCATAGTTTTGTGGCTTACACCACCCCTTTAGTATGGGGAACTATACCCATTATTTTGCTGTGCCTCTGTCGAGCAGTGACACTGAGGTAATCCCTGGGGTATATCTGCGATCTCCCATCCATTGGTCAAGATTTCTCTTGAACAAGGCCAGCGAGGTGCTCTGCCTCACATATACCGGGATTTTATTCCACAGCATAGGGAGGTGTGGAATAGTGCAGTGAGCATTTCATGCACTATTTCAAATTAGTGAAAATTCGATCTAGTGTGTGGAACCCATATAGATATATATATATATATATATATATATATATATATATATATATATATATATATATATATGTATATACACACACACACACACACACACACACACACACACACACACACACATATACATATACATATATACATACACATTTAAATATTTTGTTTTGTATTTGCCCACTTATTGTTCTAATATCAGGTCCCCCTTTTCAATCTTTTCATTTGGATACATTTACTGTTCGATAAAATTGCTGTACAAAATTGATTTGGTGGGTCTAGGTCAGATTGTCAAGTTTTAGGAACTCTAAAGTCATACAGTCGAGACCATATGTTCTAGTTTCCGAAAACTCGACATAAACAAAACACAAAAATCTACCTTTTTACATTTTCTCAGGAATGAACTCACCAAATTTAAGCAAACTAATGTTCTTATACATCCTAAAAATGACAGCTGTCAACATGCACGGGCCAAATGTTTAGTATCTTATATTAATCAGTTTCCTGCAGTCAAAAAATCACGGCAGTGTCACTATGCAATTTATTAACAAAGGATAAGACTGCACTGTCAGTGTGAAAGATCAGCTTTCTAGACAGCATCACACAATGACAGCACTAGAGATTGTAAGGAGGTGTATTACAGTTGGCATCAGAACACTGTGGTGAGCACATCACATCACATCAGATGTTCCAAGTCTCCTAGAAATGCAACAAGCCTGCAATCCCACATAAAATGATGCATGTCATAATCTCAATTTGCAGTCAGATAATGTGAAGGCATATCTCAGGCAGGGAAAAGAGGAAACTTTAGAAGCTTAGAGTGGTAACAACAGATCAGGGAGGTTGAATACTGATGATTCTGCAGAGAAAGTGTTGGGTAGAAGGCTGATAAAAGGTGATGGATTGTCTTCTAATATGAAATTTAAAGGGAAAAAAAGTTGCATTTTTATTTCAGGATATGGATAATAATGAGCTAGTACCTTGGCAAGAAGAGACTTATCAACTGTAAAGTCAGTATGACCAGCCACTGATAAGGGCATTCTGGAGAAACTATTTTAATGCGAGTTAATGTTTCAGTAGGTGACAGTGGCAGAGCACAGCATTCGGGAGCTCTAATAAAAGAAGTAGGGAGGTAAAGGTAGGTGTGTGTATGTGTTTTAAGTGTGTAGAGTATGCATAGTCAGTGATTAGTTGTGATTAGGAACACAAGGACTGTAGAACACCTATGACAGGTTTCTGTCAACACTTTGGAGAGTTAAATGTGACTGGTTGAAAGTAAAATAGAACACGAGTCATGTAACAACATTTTGACTAAGATTATAATTTCCTTTCATCATAAAAAAAATTGTATTTTCATTTATCAAAGTAATTTGGCTTAAACTGGCTGAGTGTTGGCTGACAGAACATACAATGGTATTTGTGACAAAAATTGTTATGGCACAGATATTAACAGCACAGAATGTTATGTAATTATTATCAAAACAAGGCACATATTCATTAAAATAAAGGGAACGTTTCAGCATGTCACTGAACAACATAACTTTTATTTATCTGATGACACATTACAGACTAACATTAAAAGAACAAGTGTTCGTGGGTATAATGGGGAATGAAACAAACAACACCGGCATTGTACTATTCAGAAGACTTGATACAATAGTTCTGTTCATATCAATGTATCATCAAATGGGCTTGTGGCACATGGGTTATGTGGTTGTCCTTTACTTCTTGTGATACACACCTTATATAGGTTCAAATCTCCCCTACAACCTAAACAAATTTTGAGGGGTTGGGAGTTGGCATAATAGTTGAGGTATTCACCTCAGAAACACAAAATGCAGGGTTTGATTCTCATCTTTGGTAGGGAAATTGGCTAAGTTTAAAATGGCCCACAAGGACAGTTAGTCTAGTACTTATTCATGAACCTATGAACAAGCTGCTGTAATTCCTTTAGAAAACTTCACTAATAAGAAGGCATTCACAGTCAACTACATACCCAAAAGCCCTACTGAAACCTCTGGGCTTCTAAGAGCTCATCCTTTGAGTACAATCATAATCCATCATCTATTCTTTGGTATCTCTGAAATGTTTACTAGAACATTGCAGCTTTAAACAATACAAGAGCAGATCTTTTCTAATACTTTATATACCAGATCTAATTCAAAACAGGACAGATGTTATACTACTTTGAATAGTATTAGTATTTTGAAGGGAATATCTTCCCTTTTTGTGGCCTTGTTGGCCTTTCTTTAAATTAGAAGATTACATTTCCACCTGAATGAGAATAGGAAAGAAGGTGATAGGTTGGAGGGTGTGATTTATACAAGTTAAACAAGTTAAACACAGACAAAAGTTAAACACAAACACAAGTTAAACACAAACACAAGTTATAAACTATAAACTAAGCATAAGTAAAAAATATTTCTTCAATCCTTTGGCTGGCGTGATTTGTATCCTCCGTTTTTTCTTTTTTACAAACACAAGTTAAACACAAATCAAGTTAAACACAAATGGCAAGTGCTCTGCGGCTCCATATGGATTTTTCAAATGGGAGGAAGTATTTCTTTAATTTCATTCCCCTCTTTTTTTGTTCCTTTTCAGATGCTTTCACTATTGTTGAAATTGCACAGAGCCTTTCCACTCAAGATAAAGGACTGTACTTATATTTGTGTGTAATTCCAAGAGATACTAATCACTGACTAAGCATACTCTACACACTTAAAACACACATACACACACCTACCTTTACTTACCTACTTCTTACATACACGCATACACTCTTCTACCTACTTCTTACATCCACAGACTCCGAGTCATACCTACCTATTTTTTACACACACACATCTCTTAAACACTTAAACACACACATGCACACACCTACCTCTCACTTCTACATTCATCCGTGCAGTCTGAACGTCCTCTGGAGTTAAAATCCCCAGTAGGCACGAAAGACGAAGATGTAAACCATCAGTCGCACAGACACAAAAGACAAAAACAGGTTGCAGACACCTGTTGCGTCTGTGTGACTGGACGGGATGCAAAGGGTGTTCTTAAAGAGGAACGCCCTTTAAAAAAAAACATTTTTTTTAAATTAATTTCTCGGACAGCCAGTTCCAGGGGGATGCAAGTGCATCCCCTTGCACCTGCCTGTGGGTGCCCTTGATGGCTGCAGAGCTGCAGTGATTAGTGTTGCTGCCTCAGAGCAAGAGGTTCCCCGGTTTGATTCTCGGCTGAGTTCCTACTGTGTGGAGTCTGTATGCCCTCCCTGCAGTCACTTGTGTTTCCTCCCACATCCCAAAGACATGCTGAAGGTGGATTGGACACTCTAAATTAGCCCTAGGTGTGAGTGAGTGCATGTGTGTGCCTCCTTTGGAAGGTTGGGACCAGGCTAGCATAGTGACACTGTAAAACTCCATTGCCGATCATTCTGCAGACTGTTCTGCTGTGGTGACCACTAACAGGAAAAGCCAAAAGGAAAAGAAGAGGTAAGTAATATTATGTAGAATCAAAAATTCCCCAAAGGAACAAACTGTTTTGAAAAACTCAAAACCAAAGTAAAAAACTTAAATGATGTCAGCACAGAAACATGGCTGAAGCAGCAAAACATAAAAACTTTAATAAAAACAGGTAAGCACTTTCTCACCAAATGGGGCTTCTTTAGACAATATCAAATAGCATATACAAATGAATAAAAATAAATTCATAATCTTCACAGCCAATGACAAAATATTCCTCTTTAAAAACAGCCACTTACTTCAGTAAAACAATAAAACCTATCTTAAATCATCTAGGTAAATCCCTAGACTACAGAACTGGTCTTAAACAGACCCTCTCCTTCAAGCCTGATGTATTTTCTGCATGGAGATTAATTATCCAACATAGCTCTCTATTTCCATAGGTTCATAGGTTGGCACTAGGCACACACACACATCTCTTAAACACTTAAACACCCACACGCACACACCTGCATCTCACTTCTACGTTCATCCGTGGAGTCCGAATGTCCTCTGGAATTCAAATACACAGTAGGCGCGAAAGATGAAGACGTAAACCATCAGTCGCACAAGCCTAGCCACAACAATTCCCTGGCTATTTCTTCCCACAGTATTTACTTCCCACATTTTCTCTGAATGATTCCTAAAGTCCCCCAGACGTGCATCATATCTAATGGTTTCAATAACCATAAAACTGAAAGTGTGTGTGCCATCATTGTCTATTGCATGCTTTGCTAAGGCATTTCTGGTGTCACCAATATGTGTATTATATAAATGTTCTTTACACCACTCAAAGAAGTGACACTTCATCTTGCCCAGAAAAAAACAGGTACAAGACTTGCAAATCTTATAGCTTATTATACTTAAAGATAACTTAAAGATGCAATAATTTAAAGAAAGGTTATGTTATAAAGATAGTAAGTATCATAACAGAATGGTAATAAATGAAAATCCTGGAACAGTGCCATGCTATATTTATTTTTCTTGTAAAAATGTAATAATTGATAATTAATTTATACACATTGTCACAAGAAAGAAATATATTTTTAAGTGTGCTGCTACTTGTAATACAATAAATATTGTATACCTAGCTACATGTACAGAATGTTCAGCGTTATATGTAGGGAAATTATCTTGCAAGCTGAAAGAATGAATTACTGAGCATTAATCTGGCATTTGCCGAAATAATAGTAATAATGCTCTGGAAAAGCATGTTGCTGTATATGGTATTGAGCACTATTTTAAGTTTAGAGTGACAGACATCCTCTATAAAAGTATAAGGGGTGGTGATACAAATAACAGAAGTGAAATCAGTGAATATAAGTTGGATTATTTGTCTGCAATAAGATTGTGAACCAAGAATTAATGTTGCAAGTACTGTAAAACCTATTTTAAAATATAAGCAAATGTGTTTGAAACCATGAACTGATGAATGATATTTATATATCATCATCATCATCACCTTCTTTCGGCTGTTCCCGTTAGGGGTCACCACAGCTGATCACCTGTTTCCATTTCTTCCTGTCCTCTGCATCTTGCTCTGTCACACCAACCACCTGCATGTCCTCTCTCACCACATCCATAAACCTTATCTTAGGCCTTCCTCTTTTCCTGTTACCTGGTAGCTTCATCCTTAGCATCTTTTTCCCAATATACTCAGTATGTATATATTTCTATATATATATATATATCTATATATATCTATCTATATATATATATATATATATATATATATATATATATATATATATATATTTATATATTTATGTAGTTTACTATCAAAAAAATGATGTTCACAAAAAAGAAAAGCATACAAAATATTGACTGGAACCTATGACTTCCTGCATATTAATATATTAATTAGGCGCAAATACTGAATCTGTTGAATATATTTAGCAGATTTGACAGTGATGTCAGTGTAGGTGCAAATGTAAGTTAAAGTCCTACACTAGCATTCACATTTTATCACAGGGCAAGCCCCCCCATGTACCCCGCACTCCCTGCGAACTATATATTCCAACTCCAAGATCGCACTACAATGATGAAAGGGATACAGTTCCCAATCCACACTCTACTGTGATTTCTAAGCAGAACATTGAGTACATATCAACGAATGCAGAGTTGCATTCACTGATATTTACTCTCGCTCTCATAACATTTGGCAACATGGAAATCAGCCAACTGCTGTTCATCTGTCTGTGTTCGCCGAACCTGCCTTCAACATTTTAATGCTAAACCATATAAATATATATCTTCACAGCAAATTTTCCAACACTGTCACTAAGCATAAATTCCAAATGAAAATCCGGGGAATGACTAACAGAAATGCATGAACTGAATCAATTTTATAGTAAGTTATGGCAGAAGACTAACCACAAACTGGTTTTGCCTCATGGCATCCTCAGTGGGTAAGCAAGTGGCAACAATATAACTTATAAAATCATCATTTAAAGTAACAGGCCCACCATAATCAAATCAAAATCACCAATACTGAATTTCTTATGACAAAAAAAATTTTTAGATGCACTAATAAGCATAATAAGTATAGTCACAGATGAGCAAAAAACTGTTAAAATGAACCAGGAACAATGAGAGAAGTTCTTCTGTATGTTGAAAAATCCAAGTATTTATTATACTGTTAAAACGTTAGCGTTTGATTTAAAAGTATATATAAGATATACGCTTTCAGCAAAATAAGTATCTCGCCTTCCTCAGACAAACAGAATACTAGTTACTATTCTAGCATTTATACATGGTTTAAAAATTGATGACCAATCAGCATATAGTGCATTTCCTAATTAAATTTTCACCATGACAACCTTAAACAAGAAAATGCTTTTACCAGTCTTACTCAACTTGACACAAATTTAAAGCACAAAAGCACATAGTTTCTTATACTTATGCTGTTGTTTAACAGTGATCTTGTATACAATGCAGATATTAATATCATCTAAAATTACAAATAAAAAATAAATAATGAATAATAAATAATGAATGATGATAAAGAATAAATGAATAATAAATAAATGAAGATAAAAAGAAATATTGAATGTGGTACATATTACCCTTCCTTACTGCAGACTAGATGAGTGGTTACCTATTAAGAGCCAGCCACTTCAAAATACACTTAATTGATGTAACATCATTTATACCAGGAAAGATGTGTGCCCTCGTTTTGATTTGCCATGAAAGCTCATCCATCTCCAGGAGGATTTGCCAGGCTCCACCTCTAATGCCAGGTTCCGTATGTTCTAATATTATGTAACTGAAGGAGTGATCACCATACTCCATAATATGCCTAGCTAAGGCATTAGTACTATCCTTCCTACTAATGGCATACTGATGCTCGTAGATTCTAGATTTGAATCTACGCTCAGTCTTGCCTATATAGAAGGCTTTACAGAAATTACACTTAGCAGCATAAATGATGCCTTTAGTTTGGCAATTGTAATGGTTGTTAATCTTATAAACAATATTGTTGAGACTAATGTGACTACAGACCTTGACATGTCGGCACTGGGCACATGTACCACATTTGAACATGCCATGTGGTCTGTTAGAATGCTGCTTCTTTATCTTGTTTTTTAAAATACTTTTCAAGTTATTTCCTCTCCTATATGTTATTTTTGGGCCATTATTTAAATGTCTAGCTATACACTGATCTGTTCTAATTAAGTCCCAGTTTTTAAATAACACTTCCTTGATTAGCTGGTGATCTAAAGAGAAAGTGTGTAGGAAACTGATAGTATATTCTGATTTAGTCCCTAGAACAGTATCCAGCGTGTCAGTTGTTTCTAGGTTATCTTCCTGGGAGGTAGTTATCTGCCCTGAAGAATGATCCCCTAAAATGGGAATAAAGTAACCTTGCTCTCGCTTACTAGTAACCTCATTTATGAGTTTAAAAATAATTTCCCAACTACTAGTGGAATTATTCCAGAAATGAATAATTTTTTAGATAAAAACATTTCTTTTGGAGACATTAATAATTCTAGTACAACATTGACTGTATCCAATGAAGAAGTGAATAACAGCTTACCAAACAAAATCGAGGTTTTTGATGCAAAGCTATTCAAATGTAAAAAATTGCAATTAGAGGTGTCATATCTCAAAGAATGCATCCATAATAAAATCATTCCAAAAGGGTTACGCCAATGGCGCTTCCCAGCAGGCTTGACGGATGATAGCATTTTCTATCATGAATTGATAGAATTATTCGATAAACAAGGTCAGGAATTCTTGCAAACACTTATTTTGTTTTATACTAAAGACATTTCTAGTCTTAAAACTGATCTTGAAAAACTTGAAAATGAAATAAAGTCAGATGCAGAATTCCTGAGGTATAAATATGAATACTGTAGAATATTTTCAAGCATTGATGCCACTATTGAAAAGCTCCTCTTAACCAAAAAGAAGAAAATAGCCAGAGACATTAAAGACTATGCTAATAAGCAGGCATATCCTAGACTTTCCAATAAAGCCCCAGGGAGACTTAATGCTAATTTACAACCTGGCCAAGGTATCCTCAAGCTGGATCAGACTAACTCCAACAGTAGTACTGATGTTCCTAACCAGCAAAGGCGGTTTTTAAGGAGGAGCCCTAGGCTTAATACCAACAACAATAATAATAACAATAACTTTCAAGAAGGTTCTGTTGAACAACATGCACACCCACGGGAATGCCAGAATTGTGTAGAACATAACATTCAAGACAGGGCACCCCAAATCTATGAAAACCAACAGGATTTTTGTCAAGTGGGCAATTACAGGGCAACGACCAACAACCGATATCGACTCCTACAGCAGAACAACAGGCGGAACAAGAGGAGACCATGCAGGAGATAGTTTATAACTTTAATTTTGGTATAGAACCACACCTGCATAAAAGCAGTGGTGGTGACTTTACCATTTACAACTATACTTCTCTTGAGATTCAACAAGACATGGTAGACTTTTTATCGAAAGACTTATCTTTTGTTCCCAGTCGCAAAATGGATATTGTAAAAACTGTTATTGATTTGAAAGTCTTTGTCCGTAAGCTTAATTTGAATCTATTGACAGATAATAATTTGCCCATAACTAATGCATTAAGAATCTCTAGTTCTTATAACCCTCCTCTCCACCCTACTTTGCACACGTTTGAAAAAATGCGCAAAGTTGATTTCTGGGCCATCAAGAACAATGTGACACATAGACGTCATAAATACATCAATAATATCACCTTTTTGGAACAGGATATCATTAATTTATTGAAAGAATGTAACATCAGGGTAATGAAACCAGATAAAGGGGGAGGTCTTGTATTTATGGATCACTGCACCTATGTTGACTATATGTTCAAACATTTAGGAACTCCCTCTTATAGGCAGGTGACATTGAATGAGGTCAACGTAGCATATAGTAAGATCAGGGAAACTTTAAATGATTTATTCCTAGAAGGTTACATTGATATGGATACCCATAAATATTTATCAATGGCAGCACCTAGAATTCCAGCCTTTTTTGGCACTTCTAAACTGCATAAAAGGCTGCATGCCCCACCATTTAGACCTATAGTGGATGGGAGAGGATTGATCACATATGCATGTGCCAAATATATTGATTCTGTTCTCAAACCATTAATTATAAGTGAGGCCCAAATATGTAAGGACTCATGGAGCTTCCTGGATAGTTTAAGTAAGCAAGCTTTTTCAAAGGATGTCCTTTTCTTGACAATCGATGTCAAAGATCTGTATACAGTCATCCCCCAAACTACAGGGGTGAATTGAGTGAGAGAATTTATGTTAAGAAAAGGAAGTAATCATAACAGCATAAACTTAATAGAGACACTACTTGAGCTTGTTTTGGCCAATAACTTTTATGTTTGAGAACCAATTTTTTGTACAAACTTCAGGTGTGGCAATGGGTTCTCCATGCGGTGGCTCATTTGCCAGTGCAGTTATGGCATTTTGGGAGACTAACATGTTCTTTAAAGATGAGTGGTTTCACAAATATGTCACTTGGTACACTAGGTACCAGGATGACATATTTTGTATGTGGACAGGTAATAGGGAACTTATTCCTACATTTATCAACAGAATTTCACAATACACTGACTTTTTAGAGTTTACATACAGTATAGGTGGCGTTCAAGTAAATTATTTGGATGTATTATTGATCAAAGATAGTAATAACAGTAGGTATAAGAGCCTAATTTACAGGAAGCCCACTTACTTGAACTCTTTTCTTCATTTTACCAGCAGCCATCCCTTTCATCAAAAGAAAGTGGTAATTAAAGGACAGTTGGTTAGGGCTGCCCGTATGATCACAGACTTACACGATTTCCATTCTGAATGTTTAACACTCATGAGCATGTTCGTTCATAGAGGGTACCCATCTAGCCTAATTTTTAAACTCATAAATAAGGTTACTAGTAAGTGTGAGCAAGGTTACTTTATTCCCCTTTTAGGGGATCATTCTTCAGGGCAGATAACTACCTCCCAGGAAGATAACCTAGAAACAACTGACACGCTGGATACTGTTCTAGGGACTAAATCAGAATATACTATCAGTTTCCTACACACTTTCTCTTTTCTCTTTAGATCACCAGCTAATCAAGGAAGTGTTATTTAAAAAATGGGACTTAATTAGAACAGATCAGTGTATAGCTAGACATTTAAATAATGGCCCAAAAATAACATATAGGAGAGGAAATAACTTGAAAAGTATTTTACAAAACAAGATAAAGAAGCAGCATTCTAACAGACCACATGGCATGCTCAAATGTGGTACATGTGCCCAGTGCCGACATGTCAAGGTCTGTAGTCACATTAGTCTCAACAATATTGTTTATAAGATTAACAACCATTACAATTGCCAAACTAAAGGCATCGTTTATGCTGCTAAGTGTAATTTCTATAAAGCCTTCTATATAGGCAAGACTGAGCGTAGATTCAAATCTAGAATCTACGAGCATCAGTATGCCATTAGTAGGAAGGATAGTACTAATGCCTTAGCTAGGCATATTATGGAGTATGGTGATCACTCCTTCAGTTACATAATATTAGAACATAGGGAACCTGACATTAGAGGTGGAGCCTGGCAAATCCTCCTGGAGATGGATGAGCTTTCATGGCAAATCAAAACGAGGGCACACATCTTTCCTGGTATAAATGATGTTACATCAATTAAGTGTATTTTGAAGTGGCTGGATCTTAATAGGTAACCACTCATCTAGTTTGCAGTAAGGAAGGGTAATATGTACCACATTCAATATTTCTTTTTATCTTCATTTATTTATTATTCATTTATTCTTTATCATCATTCATTATTTATTATTCATTATTTATTTTTTATTTGTAATTTTAGATGATATTAATATCTGCATTTTATACAAGATCACTGTTAAACAACAGCATAAGTATAAGAAACTATGTGCTTTTGTGCTTTAAATTTGTGTCAAGT
This sequence comes from Protopterus annectens, assembly GCF_019279795.1. NCBI lineage: Eukaryota > Metazoa > Chordata > Ceratodontiformes > Protopteridae > Protopterus > Protopterus annectens. Next base: position 1,923,129,701 of record NC_056726.1, read on the forward strand.
TGAGTAAGACTGGTAAAAGCATTTTCTTGTTTAAGGTTGTCATGGTGAAAATTTAATTAGGAAATGCACTATATGCTGATGGGTCATCAATTTTTAAACCATGTATAAATGCTAGAATAGTAACTAGTATCCTGTTTGTCTGAGGAAGGCGAGATACTTATTTTGCTGAAAACTTATATCTTATGTATACTTTTAAATCGAACGCTAACGTTTTAACAGTATAATAAATACTTGGATTTTTCAACATACAGAAGAACTTCTCTCATTGTTCCTGGTTCGTTTTAACAGTTTTTTGCTTATAGTCACAGATGATTGTTTATTAGGAACTGAAAGTATACCATGACTGTGATTTTTTTGTATCCGTGTTTTGATTACTGCTATGTAAGTCATTGTTTTTTAATTGTACAGTTTTGGGCAAGGGTGCAATTTACGGTTTTTTATAGACAATCTTTCTAAGGATAAGCATGATTTTAGTATTTTCACTGTGAATAAGAATAGTAATAATAAAGTTGGTGTTAAGTCTGATATGGACAATATGTTTAGAACTCTTACTGAAACGGCCAAGAAGCTTAGAGCTAATGTTTAGGGCATATTTGTGCGCTGGCATTGCTCCAAGGGGTTTGAGAGTTTATGTGACACCTGGTCTAGGAGCTGATAATCCTGCAATTGTACAAAAATGTTGTCAGGTTCAAACTGCTGCTTTCAAAATATTATTACATTGTCAATTGAATATTGTCAACAGCAGTGGACAATTTAGTCAGAGAGACTTAATGGTGTGTATGAGAAAGTTCAGAATTTTTCTGCACAGCACACAGCATGGGTCTAATTCTAAATATGTGACTTTTTTAAAGATGTTAATAGTTCTGAGTTTGAACTACATGCACGCAAACTTAAAAAATTCCAGAGTGATATATCTATCGAAATCACACTGCTTATTCGTCTAAGAGATTGAAGAGAGCAGTTATGTTTGTTGAGCCTACTTATGGTAATGCTAAGCCTAAACATAAAAGAACACATTCTCTTCTTTAGATATCTACTGGTTCCATGAATGCTAAATCCAGTGGCTTGGAATTTTCTGCTTATAATTCCAACCCGGATACAGAATGAAACTGGTGACATCATTGCTCTTACTTCCCTTATCAATAAATGGTCTAGATGCCCTTTAAAAGGGGCTGGAGAAAACATAGAAGGAGGCATGATTGAGACCAAATTCAGGAGATTAATGCAGATGTGAATATCCGTCATGTATCAAATACAACTAATACTGATGACAATGATGAGGCAATTTGTGATTAATTTGACTAGTCATTCTTTTACTCAGAATGAAATTAGGGTACTAAATAAAGGTTTGGGATTTATTCCATCATTTTTTGTTCCTCGATATTCCTTTATTTATTTATTTATTTATTTATTTATTTATTTATTTAACATCATTTTACATGCTTAGTAACACTTTTATGTATTGCAGTGTGTCTCTGTTACTCTGTGACTAACTCTTACTCATCTTTCCTCCTGTCTCCAGTTGTTTTTGCCCTGTTCTTCCCTTGGGACCTTGCCTGGGTGGATACTTTCAATGAACTAAGGTCACCTACCTCATCTATACATTTTGCTTAGGCAATTTACTGCTCTGCTGCCTCAAATCCCACTTGGACATTGGAACAAAGTCTCCCAGAGGATACTAAGAAAGTATGTGTGTGTGATACTACTTGGGCCTCCACTGCTTCAGACTCTATTTATCTGTTAGCTACGCAAGTTATCTCCCTGCCAGGTCAGCCAGCAGCCTAGACACTTCTCTTTTCTCCCATCCACTTCTCTTCCATCTCTTCCTTATATTTAAACCAAAACACTTTTTCACCAGCTCTTCCTTATTTTATCTTACTCAGCCCCTAGACCTACCTAGTTGGCCTAGTGCATTCTCTGCATTGACCACTAGAGGGCGTCCCCTCCCCACTCTCATTACTTTTCCCTCACTTATTTCTTGCTTTTACTCTGCCTATATCTACATTTTACTTTCCCATCCATATTACACACAGTATTCCCTACTTACCCTCCCACTACTCACTCTCCTTTAATCTTTGCTCCACTGATTGGCTCTCGATCTCCTCTCCTGTTCTTCCCGCTCCGTTCGCCCTCCGGGCTCACTCCGCTCCCCTACCCTGCCCCCAATTCCCACCCGCCCCCAGTGCATCTAGCTATATCCCTCTAGTTTCCACACCCACTTTTTCCCTACACCAATCACCCTGCAACACCCTGACACACCCACATTAGCTTATGATCCAATTTCAAACCACTCCCACAAGCACTATATCTTCAATACATCCCACTTCTAATACACTCAATCACCTACCTATCCTATTTACATTCAGCCCTACTCTCACATCTCTTTCTTTCTACACTACCTCAGCTAAAATTTTCATATCCCCTACACAACATAATACATATTAGACAATTCAACACTCAATACTAATTAACCTTCTCAACATGCCTACATACCCTTATTCCATCCTATGTCTTCTATCACTTTCCCTTAAACTATCATACCTGTATCATCTCACCCAACCTGAAATTTCTTACCATCCACAACTCTACCACACAACCTACCATCTGAATACCCCACTCTCTCAATCACACTTTCCCATCTCTCCCCACCTTCACCCAATGACTCAGCTCCTCACCTTCTCCTTTAAATTCCTTACCCCTCAGAAATACTTCATCCCCATCACAAACAAACACCCCTTAATCATTTCAGCTGACCCAATCCATTTTCATACTCTAATCAACTATCTTTCTAACCCCATCTTCCATCTCTTTACCTGCCTTTTATCTGGTGATATCCATCCTAACCCCGGCCCCTCCTCCTCCCCACAAAAGCCTATATACTTTACTTCTCTAAACTCACAAAGCATAGTGAATAAAGTCCCTACCCTTCATGCATGGCTCACACATAACAAACCTGATATACTATCTATTTCAGAAACTTGGTTAAAGCCCTCCATAAAAGATTCTGAAATAACTCCACCCAACTACTCAATTATTAGAAAAGATAGGACCCAAAAGAAAGGCGGTGGAGTTGCCCTCCTTTATTCCTCCTCCTTGCTAGTTACCCCATATAACAAAACTACCCCATCATTTAACAATGCTGAATTGCTCCTCTCCCTCCTCCAAGTTAATAAACACAAACACATTTGCCTAGCGTCCCTCTACATTCCTCCAGGGGACAATATTTCAACACTTGAAAATATCCTCTCTTGGCTCTCTGACAATATCAGCAATGAAACCATAATTCTAGGAGATGTCAATATTAACTGGGCCTCCATCCAGTCTCCAACCAACCCTATTAACATCAATCTATTCAACTTCTCCCAGCTAATCAACTCCATAACTCACCCTTCTAAAGACCCCTCCAGTGGCACCATCCTTGACTGGGTTCTAGTGTCTCACCCCCACTATTTTACAAGCAGCGGTACTCTTCCCGACCCTCTTGGTGATCACCTGCCCACTTACACCCACCGACTCCCCTGCATCTCTAATCACACCCACAACTACATCACTACCCGCAATGACAAAAACTTTAACCCTTCAATTTTCATTGAATCCCTGAAAACAATTAACTGGAACACTTTGAAAACACTGCCCCTAGAAGAAGCAGTTGCCCACTTTAAGTCCACATTTCTAGGAATACTTGATTCCCAAGCCCCTCTACGAACAAAAAGAATAAAAACTAACTCAGCCCCCTGGTTAACCAAAACTACTCTCTCTACCATGAGGCTTAGAGACAAAGCCTGGGGACTCTATCTGAAAAACAAGACACCAGACAAGCACATTGCATATAAAACCCTTCAAAATAAAGTAAAAAAGCTAATAACCTCTGATAGACAAACATATTTCTTCACACTCCAGAACAATAATAAAACTAACCCCCAAAGATTCTGGAAGGGAATTTCCACCCTCCTCAACCCCAGCAAACCACAGACCCCAACCCCAGACTCAAACATCCAAGACTTGGACTTAGCTATTCAGTTTAACTCCTTTTTCATCGACTCTATTAGCAAACTCACCTCTTCCTTCTCATGCTCCCCCCCACCACCTAACACACCCCCTCCTCCTACCACTATCAACTCTAACCCCATTTCTACTTCACATAGCCCATCTTCCACCTCTTCCACTACTATTACTTCCACATCAACTGAACCCTCCTCAAATTCACCATCTCTATTTCCCTCTCCATTTACTTTAAAACCTGTATCTACTACCACTATTAAGAAACTCCTCCAGAAATTAAAGCCGTGTACTAATGCCCCTGATAACATTCCCTCTTATTTCCTACATATAGCTGCAGATGCCATTGCCTATCCCATTAGCATTCTAATAAACCGTTCCATCCAAGAATGTACCGTGCCTCAACTGTGGAAGCAAGCATTCATTATCCCCTTCACAAAGGAGGCAACGACTGCAGCGTCACTAATTGTCGCCCTGTTGCTATTCTGTCCCCATTTCAAAACTTCTGGAAAAGTGTGTTCACCTCCAACTCTTGCCACATCTCTTAGATAACAACCTGCTAACCCCTACTCAACATGGATTCAGGCCAAACCACAGTACTATGACTGCCCTCCTATCCTTTCTCGAGACTGTCAATAATGCACGTGATTCTGGACAAATTGTCTCTTCCCTACTTCTTGACCTATCCAAGGCCTTTGACACGATCTCACACAATCTGCTATTAACTAAACTATCAAAACTTAACCTTTCTCCCTCTTCCATAAATTGGTTTTCTAGCTATCTGTAAAATAGACACCAAGCAGTTATTTGGAAGAAGGCCACTTCCCCATTCCTTTGCACCCCCACTGGAGTTCCCCAAGGATCTATACTGGGGCCCCTCCTCTTCAATATATTTGTCAATGACTTTCATAAATCTATCCCTTTTGCAGACATCATCCAATATGCAGATGATTCCACCATTATCTGCTCTGCCATCTCCCCCTCAATGCTACAAAAACTTACTCAGCAAGCCTTTTCAATAACTGAAAATTGGATGAAAATAAACCACTTAGCACTCAATGCCTCCAAAACAAAACTTATGGTATTCACCCCTTCCAAAGCTACCTCCTTCAATACCAACTCCTTCTTAATTACCAGCCTAAATAACACACCCCTAGAACTAGTCTCTGAAACTAAGCTATTAGGAGTACTAATTGACAATCGACTTAGTTACAATTCCCATCTACTATTAAATATAAAAAAAACTCATCAAAAACTAGGCATGCTCTACCGTCAGAACAAATACCTTACAAGCTCCTCCAAAGTCACACTCGCTTCCTCTTTTCTCATCCCCTCCCTTCTCTATGGTGCTCCATTACTGACTAATCTTCAGGCCTCCCTAAAAAAACAACTTTCTTCTTGCTATAACAAGATAGCCAAATTCGCCAACAGCCACAGGTCCTCTACCCACCATTGTTCTTCTCTTCAAAAATTAAATTGGCTTGAATTACCAAATCAGCTTACATATATTCAGCTAACTTTCGCTCACAAGCTCATTTTCAGTCCTTCTCTTTGTCCCTCATTGTCTTCTGCCTTCAAACTGCACCTACCAAACAGAGTCCTAAGGTCTAATAATCAAAACCTATTAATAGTACACAAACCATGTTATCCCCCAGGCAAACACTTACTATCTTTTAACCTTGCCCGTCTCTGGAACTCACTTCCTCCATCCATTCGTACCATCACTAACAAATACATGTTCAAAAAATCACTTTATATATATCTAAGATCCCAATGGGACTGTTCTTGCTCCCTCCCCTCATAGATCTATAACACTCCATCCCCTCACTTTTATCCTATTAAAGCTCATGTTCCCTCACTATAGTTACTTAATAAAGACCTTCTGAATTTTTTCTTCTATAACTTCCCTGACTGCATATCTCAATACTGTTTCTATTTTTGAAATGTTTCTCAAATTTGTGCCTAAATTTATTATTGTTTTATTGTACTCTCTATAATTGACTTGTAGTTATAGCATCTTCCTAATTCTGTCTACATCTCAACTTTTCTCCCCATCTTTGAATGTTTTCAAATTTAAGCCTAAATGTATTAATTTTTATCTCTACTCTGTATAATTATCTTGTAGTTTTGTATGTACCTAATTTGTCTACATTGGAGCTTTTCTCCCCAGGACTCCATTGAAAACGGGTTCTTTTGGCCCAATGGACTATCCTGGTAAACCAACTGCAAATAAATAAATAAATAAATAAATAAAGGTTTGGGATTTATTCCATCATTTTTTGTTCCTCGATATTCCTTTGGTATGGATGTTAAACAATTTTGTTGTTTGAATTTGAACTATTATTTCTGACAATAATATGAGGGTATTTATATGTTGGACATTTCATTTAGGTTCAATAGGTCTAATTGCCAACCACCCTCTCATCTAGTAGTCAGTTTTTTTTTAACTACAGATAACTAATGAATTCCATGTGAATCAAAATGTTATTTTTAGAAATTACTGGTATAACCTAACTAGGGAAGAAAAGGCTGCATTGAATAGTCTTAGGGACAATAGTTATGTGAATATCATGAATGCCAACAAGGGTGGGGCTATTGTTATTTGGAATGGGGTTGACTATGATTTTGAAGTAACTAGACAATTTAATGATGCGACCTCTTATTGTAAGTTACCCCCTGATCCAACTTTGGAATTTAAGATCTATATTAATTACTTTTTGTCTGAAATGAAGATGAAGGGTTCTATTACAGAAGCTTTATTAAATTAGTTAATGGTGGATACCCCCAGACCTCATTTTTTTTTACAATCTACCTAAAATCCACAAGGTGATTCTTAATCCTTCTGGTAGACCCATTGTATCTGGCAGGAACTCACTCATTGAACCATTGTTGTCTTATCTGGAATCTAAGCTGAAGCCACTTTTGTCTTTTGTTAGAGCTCTTATTAAGGACATTAACAAGTTTCTTGTGCTTATGAATGATCTGCAAATACCAGAGAATTCATGCATGTGTACCCTAGATGTACAATCCCTTTATACTAGTACATCTCACCAAGGTGGTTTACTGGCAGTTGAATATTGTTTGGAGTATTCAAGAATATATTCTGAAACACAGATTCAGTTTATATTAAAAATCTTGGGCATTGTATTGGAACACAGTGTGTTCAGATATAGGGCTGATTGGTATTTGCAGATCAGCGGTACGGCTATGGTGGCGCCTTTCACCCCTGTTTATGCTGATTTATTTATTTATGGCATATTTAGAACTTTAATTTATAATGAAGACAATCCTTTTTCTAGATATCTTATTATGCGGCGATGCTATTTGGATGATTGTTAGGCAGTGTGGTGTGGACTTACTGAAATACGGAGACATTTTGTGCAATACCTGAATTCTAATAGCTACGGGTTGAGGTTTACTAGAAAACTGGATTTATTTAATCTTGATTTCTTGGATGTTAATGTCACTAAATTGATAGATGGAACAATTGTTACCAGTTTGTATCATAAACTGTTTTCTAAGAATTCATCACTACATGCAGAGAGCTGCCATTTCCAACATATGATTCAGAATATTCCTAAATCTCAGTTTTTACGGCTAAAACGTATATACAGTACTGACATGATTTTTCAGCAGGAGGCCTCGAACATGAGAAACAGATTCATATGTAGGTACTATCCAGAAAAAGTGGTTAGATTTGCTTATGATATGGCTTTGCAGCACACTACAGATAATCTTTTAAACAATCCTGATGTGAGTGAGGATACATATACACAAGAAGTTGATGATGCTTCAGCTAAATCTCACTTAATCACCACTTATGGTAAGAATACTTTTATGATTAAAGCATGATTAACAAATACTGGCATATTTTGAAATTGGATTCTTTTTTTAGTCAATATTTAGATAATAATTGTTTATATGGCTACTATAGTGTAGGACGATAGGTGAGTATCTTTTTGGCTTTAAGAAAAGTAAGGAGGACACTTATGTGTCTAGATCACATAAGCTTGTTGGCTGTACATTTTGTGGAAATTGTTTGTATTGTAAAGTTGTGTCCAGAACCAATCCTTCACTTCGGTTAATACCCCCAGGGTGTTTAACATCAGCCACTTGATTACATGTAACAGTGAATGAGTAGTTTACTTAGCAATGTGTCAGTGTGGAGCTTTTTATGTGGGTCAGACTTCTAGATCATTTAAATAGAGAATTGCATTGCATTTGAGTGACATTCAGTGTAAACTCTCAAGAAGTGCTTTGTACAAACATTTGTTAAACCACAAGACTGCCCATTTCATTTTTATAGGTATCAGCATGGTAGCATCAGAGACTTGATTACATGTATCAGTGAGTGGGTAGTTTACTTAGCTCTGTGTTACTCTGGAGCTTTTTATGTAGGTCAGACTTCTAGACCGATAAACAGAGAAATGCATTGCATTTGATTGACATTCAGTGTAAACACCCCAAAAGTGCTTTGTACAAACATTTGTTAAACCACAAGACTGCCCCTTTCATTTTTATAGGTATCAGCATAGTAGTGGGTGAGAGTTTGTCTAGTAAGCATAAACATGTCATCTTATCTCGTAAATACACATTTTTATGGCTTAGCAATAACACACTCTAGGTCATGTACATATTATATATTTTTATTAATGTATTTATATCTGCACATAGTTATGATATCTTGATAGATATAATCTGTTTTAGGGATCAACGTGCTGATTTTTAGTATATGTGACAGTGTTAGATAATGAAAGCTAAACCTAACGCTTGCCTCTTTAAAATCAAGTAGATGATTAATCACTTAATTAGATAATGAAGTTAATTATATCAATTGTTAGTTCTTGAACTAGTATATAAGCAAAGGTGATTTAACATTCTATTATAACTTGATGAAGCATACTTGGAGTATGTGAAAGCGCTCGTTCTGATCCTGTTTCATGCAATAAAAGTTTTACTTTTATGCATCGTGGTGGATTCCTTGGTTTTTACTAGATCTTATCTCATAGGTTCATACTAGGCTATCTGCCCAAGGGCATTTATAAGCCTAGCCCATAGTTATTTGGCTTTCGCCACCCCTTTAGTTTGAATAAAACTATGCCTATTATTTTGCTGTGCCTCTGTCAAGCAGTGACACTGAAGTAATCCCTGGGGTATATCTGCGATCCCCCATCCATTGGTCAAGATTCCTCTTGAACAAGGCCAGCGAGGTGCTCTGCCTCACATGTACCGGGATTTTGTTCCACAGCATAGGGAGTCTCTGGGTGATGAATCTGTCCCTCCAGCACGTTCTATTAATAACCGTGTCAAGGTTTAAGTCTGCGGCCTTGTGGTTCTGAGGGATCTAGATTTTTTGAGGTGAAGCATATTCATCAAATCAGGGTTTGACATGGCCTTATATGTCAAGCACAGGTCACCTCTGAGCAAGTGGTATGAGACTGAATAGAGCTGGAGTTCTTTCAGTCAGGCAGCATAAGACATATTTTTGAGACCCTTTATCCTTTAGGTGAGGAACTTTTGGGGCCTTTCCAGCTGCTGCAGGTGTCGGGTCAGATACATTCCGAATGGGGCATTGTACTCAATCATAGGTCTAATGAGTGATGAGTACAGGGGGACGATGACCTCCCTTGATCTAGATGTGAATCCCTTCATGATCAGGTGGGCAATGTAGAAGGTTTCCTAACTACTTTAGCAACATGAGTGTCAAACGAAAGGCTACTGTCAACCTGGGTCCCCAGATCCCTGATGACTTCTTCTGTGCTCAGTGGATTGCCACCTATATGGTAGCTAGGGGTAACCTTGTTTTTCCCGAAGGGTATGACTATGTATTTCTTGGCATTTAACTTTAGGCCATGGCTCTGGCACCAGTTATCCGTTTCTGTGAGGCCCTTCTGAAGGATATCTGTGTCAGATGTGTTTTCGACTATGGCGCCCAGTTTGCAGTCATCTGCAAACTTTGTCAGCCATAACCGTCCTGTGTTTGCTTGTACTTCAGAAAAGTAGATGCAGAACAAGAGTGGACCCAGGACTGAGCCCTGTGGGACACCACTTGTGACAGGCTTTGAGTCTGACATGGCTGCAGCAACTCTGACCCTGTGGGTTCTGTCACTTAGCCAGTTTGCAACCCATCTTGTGATGTATGGGTTTACATTCAAGCTGATGAGTTTTTCGATGATACCTGAGTGGGGTATTGTGTCAAAGGCCTTTGCCAGGTCAAGGTAGGCTGTATGGACTGCCTTTCCCTCATCAATGGCCTTGGTGACTGTCTCGAAAAAGTCAACCAAGTTTAAAAGGCATGATCTGCCTTTGACAAAGCCAAACTGGGTTGGATCCAAAGTCTGCAAGTTCCCTATGTCTTTATTTATGAGTTCCATTATGATCCTCTCCATGGCTTTGCAGATAAGGCTTGTCAAGCTAATGGGACGGTAATTTCCAGGGTCGGTGGAGGCACCGCTCTTGTGAAGTGGGACCACAGTCACCATGCGCCACTCCTTGGGTATGTATCCTGAGGTGAGGCTAAGATTAAACAGCTGTCCTAACTGCAGGTTTAATTCCTCATTGAGTTCATGGAGCACACAGCCGGGGACACCATCCGGTCCCATGGATGCTGTGTTTTTTGCTTTGGAGAGAGCAGTTCTCACCTGGGCATTGGAGATGTTTGGGGGGCTACAATCCTCTGGTATAGATATCTCTCCTTTTGGGGGGGAGGGGGGGGAGAAGTTTGCACTGAACCTATCAGCCAGTATGTTGACAATGTGTGTAGGTTCAGTAATCTTCACATCATTTTGAACTAATTCTGAGCATATCTGGGAGTTTCCTCCTAGGTTTCTAACATAGCTAAAGAAGGCCTTATGATTGTCTTTTGAGTCCTTGGAGATTTTTCTCTCAAAATTTGCCTTGGATGATTTTATGAGAGCTCTTAGTTTTTTACTTATAATGATCAAAGGTGTCTTACCTTTCAAGGATTTTGCTCTATCTTGTAGTAGCTTCCTCCTTTTGTTGTAGAGCTTGTTTATGGCTGGGGTCCACCAGACTGGACGCTTGCCTTTGGTACAAAGAGTCTTAGTTTTGTTTGGGATTGCCTGATCCATGCAGTCCTGTAGGTGCTGGTAGAAGGCATTTGTAAGTGATTCAGCGGTTTGAGTAATGTTTACCACTGGCTCAGGGGCCTTAAAGGAGACCACACTAGTTTTTAGAAGTGTGAAGTCGGCTTTTGAGAAGTTTTTCACTGTGGTCTTTTTTATTTCAGGTGGGGGCGGGATGAGGACCTCCAGCGAGATTAGTTTATGATCTGATCTCACCAGTGAGGGGTATACTTCCGGTGTTGAAAATTGTGATCCCATGTCCGTGATGATGAGATCAAGTATGTTTTCTCCTCTTGTGGGGATGGTGACTAGTTGTTCCATGGCATTTGAGTTTATGAACTCCAGGAACCTTTGGGCTAGAGTGTTTGGGCTTGAGTAGTGTTCCCAGTCTATATTAGGGTAGTTGAAGTCACCTAGTATGAGGGTGTTTGGAGATACATTCATCCCCTCCATTGTTTTCAGGAAGGCCATGTGAGGTTCCTGAGTTTGAGAGGGTGGCCTGTAACATGAATCCAAAAAAGAGAGAAGTGACATCTGATGTCTGATGAAGGGTTATCCCGAAAGCGCTTACTTTTATTTAATAAAAGTGGTTTTATTGGATTCGTTTCAGCAGTGTCCTGTTACTTCTCTCTTTTTTGGATTCATTTGGCTTGGTACGACAGGACTTCAGCATAACGTGTTATCTTTGTTTGTTTTTGTGGCCTGTAACATGCTACAAATTGCAGAGCAGTCTTGCCTATGATTAATTGCACCTGGATGGTCTCCGATGCATCGTGCGTTGCCACCAACCTTGAGGTGTGGGTGTCCTTTATGAATATGGACACCCCCCCTCCTTTCTTGGTGTTGTCCGGATTTTGGGGCCGGAACGCATGATATGAGGTGAAACCTGCTAGTGCTGGGGTGCTCTCAGGAGCCTTGAACCAGGTTTCTGTCACAGCACAGACATCGATGTTCTCCATACTGAGAAGGACCTCGAGTGTATGCATCTTGAGATTGAGACTTCTGGCATAAAGAAACAATGTGAATTATTTATCTTGGGACAATGTTTAAACCTGGACTTAATGAACATTATTAATAGTTTTTTGATGGTTTTCAGTAGAGCTTATTATGCTTATTTTTCAGCTAAAAAAATGGTTTTTGGTCATGTGAAATGTAGCATTGGTGATTATGATTTGATTATAGTGGGCCTGTTTCTTTAAATAATGACTTGGTAAGTTACATAGTTGCCAGTTGTTGTTTACACACTGAGAACGCCAAGAGAGGAAACCGGTTTGTGTTTTGCCATCTGCCATAACTTGTACTGTGATCTTGCAATAGGTATATATAGTTGGGGTGGGTGCAGCCCACCCACATCAGAGGGTGTGGAGGGCAACACCCCCACTTGGGTGGGTTAGATTTGCATAGCTGTCAGTCCATTGTGCTGTAGGGCAAGTATTTTCTTGCCCTCAATAAATTCAACAAATCGCTGAAACAATTTTCACTCAATGAGGGTTGACGATCTGGTGTTCGCTGCAATTGCATTGCAACAAACTAATATAGACCTGTTTTCTGAAATTATTAAATAGAATGATTGTTTTTAGTCTGTATTTTCACACTAAGGGAGGTTCTACTGGAAAGCTTTCTGATTATTACAATATTAAATATTTGTGGCATTTTGAGAGTCTATTTGTTGCTGGATTGCACAGGCACACAAGTCACAGGCTTGGTGATACAGTCCAGCCTGATAGTGACAGGTATATGGATGCAGTTGTAGCCACAGATGTGGAGGGAAACCTGTCCAGCGATTCTGACAATGAGGGGACATCAGATGATGGACAGATTGAGGCCTGAGAACCATAGCCCCATGTTAAGTCTTTTGGTGATGTTGACAGTTCCCCACAACATGTCAACAATACCTATTGCAGCAGATGTAGACATGTAGCTGGTATGTGTTGTCATTTGTCAGAGGTGTCCTCCTACTCCTACAGGCAATGAACATTCCAAGTTACATCATGGATCTAACATCCATACACTTGCCCATGCCATGGATTGTATTGCAGACCAGCTGGGTGTGCTGCATGAAGCAGAAAAGCTCAGACACATTGAGGTCATGGTGGCACTGGCTACACAGAATGAAAGCATGCTATCTGTTGCATGGTCCATTGAATCCATGGCTATGACACTACTACACTAGTGCCAAAGTACAAGCAGGATCCTGCTTCCCTGAGAGTGCTTAGCTGATTGCAACATGGGAGAGGTAGGCTCCCCCTCTGAACAGACAAAACCTTGCCCATCAAGCACACACTTCTGCTGCTGGCCTATCTGATGTGGGCCCAGTAGTCATGACCAGACAGTCAACTTGGACTCCTGTTCCTTCCCACACTATGTCTCCATATATATATCTATATATATATATATATATATATATATATATATATATATATGTATATATATGTATATATATATATATATATATATATATATATATGTTTTTACTGTTATATGCTAGAATTACATTATGTCAGATGTTCAGTGTGTACATCTACTAGGTAACTGCCATTAAATGCAATCAGTGCTGCTGCGGTGGGGCAATACCAGATCATCAGTGTTTCATCTGTGTACCTTTGTACTTGTGACTTGTCATGACTCTTAGGTGTATGTCAGATGCTGCTGTGTTGCCTTGGCTTGGACTTGTGGTCGCACCCTCCATCTCTCATACCTGTGCCTTCTGCACCTTGTGTTTTACTTCGCCTCTCTGATTGCTGTGGAATATCAAATTCAGACATCTCTGGTTCTTTGGGTAGTTCACCCATACCTGCAGTTGGAAAACCACCATGTGATGTAGTTGGCCTATTGTGTAGCATGGCACACACAGTTATCATCTGTGCTGCCTTTTCAGGAATGCAGTGCAGTGAACACCCAGATGTGTCCAGATATCTAAAGCTAGTTTTCAGTACAATTGACAGATAGTCAATGGTATTTTATGCTGTTGCATGTGCTCTGTTGTGGGCCTCCTCTGCAGGGTTTGATGGTTCTCTATACAGGGTCATTAGCCACAGCTTGAGTGTATAACCACAGTCACCTGTTGTGATGAGTGAACACAGACATTGTCATTATGGATAATTTTGACAGGGATGCCATTACTTATTTCACCTTGCTGGAAGGCAAACCTTAGACCAATTTCCCTCCATATGGCACCATCATGAGCACTCCCAGGCTGTGTTGCCATGATGCTTGTCATGCTGCCATCTGCCACACGCAAACGGACAGGTCAGGGAACGGCCTCCCCTTTCTGTTGATTTATCTGCCTGCTTCTGGCTGCATGAGGGTCTTAACTCATTACAGATGATAAATGCCTCCAGGTGTTTCTGCAGTTACATCCTACTGACGCCTCGAGGCATCAAATAATCTTTGTTCACATTTGTATTAATAATTCCAAAACCATGCTAGCTACATGGTATTAGAATACTTCATCTTAAAGCTTACACGATAACAAACACAACTAGATTGCTATTTGATCTCTCTCTATTGAAGTTTAAGTGATATTAATTGATGTTCATATAATATTTATTTATATTGTCATGAATGTCATGTTTTTTCTGAATGTCTCATTAACCAAATAACACAGACAAAACTGCTTAGCCTCATATGAAACCTCTCAGATGGATACACAAAATGCTACTGACAGTATGAGTAACTGGAAGTATTGCTGAGATATTGTAAGTTGTTTACAAAATATTCTATACTTAATAGTTACTATGTTTACTGTAACTTATAAAATCAGTTTAAGACCTAGAACATAAGGAAGACTACCACTATGAAAATAGTTTGTGCTGAAGAGTTTGTTGTTCATACTTCTTTACTGACTCCTATTATTCCCAAGATCTGAACATTTGGTTTGAAATGTGAGGATGTGGGTGCAGTCTATTGCACAAAGTACATATGGGACGTTTGACAGGTTATATAACTGGTGCATAATAGTTCTCCACTCAGTGAGGTAGATAGAAACTGTATGTGTTCATGTACCTTGTTGCACATTGCTGTCAGGAATTTTAACAGGATACAACAGACAGCTGTCTGTGACATTCCTACACCATTCCCTGTCTGTCTTTGGAATGTCCCAGATGCCAGTACTCTTAGGCTCAGACACACCTTTGTTTCAAGAGGGATGTGGTTGCCTGGTAATGTCCAAACAGAGATGTGTGGGGCACACATGTTGCACACAACCTATACAAGCTCTCTGACTAGGCAGTAGCTGTCAATGACTGATCTGAAAGTTGGCTTAGTTACAGCCTTGGTTTCTGTCTAACTGGCTCTCCTCTAGGATACACAACCACATTCTCCTCCATAGCTTGCTGTACTGCAGTTTGCTGCAATTGCTTCAGATAACATATTTTGGGGTTATTACTATTATGGATTCCATAGGATTCCATGGGAATAGCTTCCATTCCTTGCTTTGCAGTATGGCATTTACCGAGGATTTTGGAAACAGAATAAGGGCTACAGTTTGTCATGTTTAGGTTGTGTTGGCTGTGTATGATGTGTTTTGGAATCTGATGGGCATGTGGGGAAATCTGTAATTGTCCTACAATGTTGGGCCGGATTCCAAAAAATAATTGTGGACAACAAGGATGGCCTAATGGTTAAGGTGTTTGCCTTACAAACACAAGGTACAGGGTTTGAATCTCACAGGGGATAATTGGCTAGGCTTAAAATGGCTCACAAGGGCAGTTAGCCTAGTATGAATCTATGAATCTATGAACAGTTAAGTGCTCAGACTGCTTGTGGTTTGCCATCTGAAATCACATCCACATATAGTATGCTGAAGTGGCAGCATTATGCTGTTGTCCACAATTATCTTTTGGAATCCGGCCCAACATAACAACAGAAGAAATAGTGAAGGTTATAAAAGCAGGTAAGAATAAATTAGCACCAGGATCAGGTGGTATAAGATAAAGGAATGAATAAATATGAAAGAGAAATTATAAAAAATATATTAAATGTATGGATGAAAGAAGGTATAATGAAAGAAGACATATGTGGTGGTATGATAAAAATGTATAAGGAAAAAGAACAAAAGGAAAGATAAAGCAAACCCGGGGCCCAAAACACTAGAGAATGCTGACTATAAAATCTTTATGAAAATAAAGATTAAAAAAGCATTGGGTGTGGTAATAGAAGGGAAGTATAGTATAAAAGGATGACAGGTGAAAAAATGTTACTTATAATGAACGTAGTAAAGATGATGCTGAAAGAAAGCAAAAAAAAAGTAAGACAGATAGCAGATGGAATAGCTAAAGCATTTGATAAAATGAGCTATGAGGCAATGTGGCGAATTTTAGATACATATAGCATAGGAGAAAGAAATTTGATTAAAAAATCATGGCAAAAGTTATGATAAATAGATGCATGGGAAAATATTAAGAGAGAAATAAAACAGGGATGCCTAATATGTGTTTATGTGCATTAGTAATGCAGTAGTGCAGACATAAATGTATGAAATGAGGTAGCAAGATGTGAGACTGAAAGAAATGCTGCATTACCGATATGTATGACATATGCAGATGATTTCGTTCTAATAACAGAAGGGATGGATAAGTGAGGTTGTAATAAAGATAGAAAAGCTTTTAAGCAGCTGGCCTGTGGTTAAACAAATGAAGTGTAAGGATTTTGGCGAGATAAAAAATAAATGTAATATATTTCACTAGAATGGAACTAAAGGTTTTGGAAGTTGCATTTGTTGAATATGAAAATGTAATAAATGAATGGAGAGAAGTACTGGAACAACTAAGACATTTTAACTAGGTGGAAAAGTTCTTACTTATCATTTCAGAAAAAAAGACATGCTGAATATGTATGTACTAGAAACAATGGCATATTTAAGGGGAATATATATATATATATATATATATATATATATATGTTTCCCACTTAAATGGAAAATATTTTTTTGAGTTTTTTAGCTTCATTTAAGCTGAATGTTGTAGATGAGGGATACTTTATAATAAAAAAGAAGGAGGTGGTTTGAAATTAAAAATTCAGGGGTGCATTTAGCATCTTATTGATGGTAACAAGAAAGGGAAAAGAATGACAAAAAGAAATGATGCTATTTGAAAAAATATAAAAATGTATGGAAAAAATAGAGAAAAGAAAAGAAAAAGGGGACAAGATGGGAGAAAAATAATATACATTTCATCATTCAAAAAATTAAATTAGGGAAGATAAAAGTGAGGCTGATGTTATGTTATAAGGAGCAAGATGTCCTTATTAACAATAGATATAGTCAGAAGAAAATGACTTATGTCTATGGAAAATATAAATTTTGTAAATATGTATTATGCACTAATACTTTTAATCATCCAGTAACTGAAAGAATGTATACATGCAATAGCTATGTAGATTTTGATTACATTACGTTAGTGTATACAGCTCTTTGTCAAAAATGTGTAGCAATTTATGTTGGGAAAACATTTCATGTTGGAAGAAAGCTGAAAGAGCTTATCTGTGAACATCTTCCCAGCACAAAACACCAAATAAATAATATTGCATTATTTAGCCATATATCAGACAGATTCTGAAAATGGTTTTAAGTTTGTGGCACTTGAATTGATTCCTGTATATAAAAGGGATGAGGACATAAGTAACAGAACAGAATGTGTGGAATATAGGTGCATTATGACTTTAAGAGCTAATGTCCATCCAGCATTGAATGATGCATTTAGGTTCATAGGTTCATAGGTTCATACTAGGCTATCTGCCCTGGGGCAATTATAAGCCTAGCCTGATTCTGTATGGCTTACGCCACCCCTTGATTTGAGTATACTGTGCCCCTTTTAAGGTTTAGTTTACTGTGCCTCTGTCTAATAGTGGCACGGGAGTAATCCCTGGGACAAACCTACGATCCCCCATCCATCTATCGAGATTCTTCTTGAAGAGATTCAGTGAGGTGCTCTGCCTCACATGAACTGGAATTCTATTCCAGAGTGAAGGGAGCCACTGGGTTATGAACCTGTCCCTCCAGCAAGTTCTATTTATTTCTGTGCTGAGCTTCAAGTCCCTCGAGCGTGTGGCTCTAAGGGATTTAGATTTACTGAGGTGGAGCATGTCCATTAATTCTGGATTTGACATAGCTTTGTATGTCAGGTATAGATCGCCTCGAAGTAGGCGGTATGCAACTGAGTAGAGCTGGAGTTTTTTTAACCGAGCAGCATATGGCATCTGTTTGAGACCCTTGATCCTCTTGGTGAGATACTTTTGGGATCTTTCTAATTGCTGCAGGTGTCGGGTAAGGTACATCCCAAAAGGGGCATTGTATTCTATGATGAGCCTGATGAGGAATGAATAAAGGGGCACGATTACCTCTCTTGATCTAGATGTGAAACCCTTCGTGATGAGGTGGGCTATGTAGAAGGTCTTTCTAACCACTTTGGCAATGTGGTTTTCAAAGGAGAGATTGCTATCAACTTGGGTCCCCAGGTCCCTAATAACTTTCTCTGTACTTAATGGGTTTCCACCTATGTGGTAATTTGTGGGCACATTGTTTTTGCCAAAGGGTATGACTATACATTTTTTGGCATTTAGCTTTAAGCCATGGCACTGGCACCAGTTATCTGTCTCTGTGAGACCTTTTTGAAGGATGTTTGTGTCAGCTGGAGAGTTGATTAACTCTCTTAGCTTAAATTAAAAAAAATAGGCAGCACCTGTATTATGCCTCTATAAATATTTGATGAATGAGTTTTTAGATGATTGATTGTATTCATTTTTATATATAATGTATATGTTTTATACTATGAATCGTAGTTTAGAATTTTTATGCATTATGATCTGTATTTTAATTTATATTGCTTTAATTATTTTCCACCAATATGGTTTACCTTTTGAGTAGCATGATATATTTATCTGTATTTAATTTTGATTTGTAATGAATCTTTATAAACCTGAAGAAACTTCAAAGAAAGCTTACTGAGCTTGTTGCTTGGAATTGGCATTTTGAATTAAATGGTTTGATTTATATGGAGCTGGATTCCATAAAGGTCATGGAATCTGATGCATTACATTGTATCAGCACGTAACTTGTGGATAGCATTTTTATATGTTAATGTACAGCATGAGAGTAGCTCAGTGCACAATGGAGTATTGCAGTTACAATGGAGCATTATGGAAATGTGCAGGTAATCTGTAATTAATAAGAAATGCTTGTCCAATCACATTGTACAGTACCAAAGTTATGGAAAGATTATCAAAATTTAAGAATCCTGACAGCTGTATAGAAATATCACAAAATATGTACAGTAAGGTTAAGGACAGCTACTACAGGGTTTGATGGTTCAAAGTGCAGTGTCATTAGCCATGGCTCAAGTGGATAACCACAGTCACCTGTGGAATAAAAACACTTTTGTTCATAAAAGATATTGTTGAGAGGGGTATCATTAAATTGTATCTTAGCTGTGTGCAGTCCCTCAGGTATTTCACCTTGCTGGAATGCAGACCCAGTCCACTTACCCTCCAAATGACAGTATTGTAGACACTTCCACGGTGTGTTATCATGATGTTTGTTATGCTGCTACTGCAGATGCAACTTGACGGTTAATGGATGGCTAGCCCTTTCTGTTTATGTATCGGTCTGTTTCTGGATGCACTGGTGACTTGATAGGTATGTGTGTGCAATCTATTACAGCTAGTAAATGTGGGACGTTTGCTATGTTATAGAAACAGTGCTTTACAATTCCCCACTCCATGGTGGTGGATGGAAAGTGTATGTACTTATCCACCTTGCTGCACGTTGCTTCCAGGAATTTTACCTGGACACAACTGGCAGCTGTCTGTGATACTCCCACAGCATTCCCCATGTGTCTGGAATGCCTCAAATGCAAGTACACCCAGGCTGAGACACACTTTGGTTTTGAGGGGGAAGTGGTTTTCCTCAAAGTGTCTGCACAGCCTGCATCAGTTGTCTGTCTATATAGTGTCTATTAATTGTTTGCTGGTCTGACAACTGGTTTAGTTGCAGCCTTGCTTTGACTCTAGCTGGCTGCCATCTAGGATGCACAACTACAGCCTCATTGATGGCTTGCATTACTGCAGCTTGTTGCAGTATATTAACAGCAGGTTGCATGCTTATATATATTTATTCCAGTTTTTCTACAGATTTTGCCATAATCCATAGAATTCACTTGATTTTCTTGGTGTCTGGAAGGTATGCACATAGGAATTAAGAAGTGGAGTCAGTGTGGTTGTTTGTCACATTTGAATTGCATTGTTTGTGCATGATGAGTTTTGGATTCAGACCAGAATGTGCACAATCCTTATTTATCCTATGCTGAGTACTTAAGTACTCGGTTTACTTTCAGCATGCCCTATGGAACTGCATCTACACCAGATATGCTAAAGTCTTCCTTTGGCATGCAGTGCTGTCCACAAATAGCTTCTGTGGACTTTATGGAATCTGGGCCATAGTGTTTTGGAGTACAAGGATAACATATTGCCATGCTGAATTTTATTTTATCTTCCTGTCCTTGGTGACTTAAGCTCTTTTGTGTTTGTATATTGATGGGAAAAAAGAATTTTACAATATGATTTCACATGAAAAATATTTTGGCTACTCATGGAACAAATTAAAAGAAGATAAAAAAGGCAATAAAAGACAGAGTAAAAATGTTTGATTTTTTTTTATGAAGCAGTGGATTTTTGTGAACAATTATATTAGACATCTTACCAGTGAAAGTGAATATGCAATATAAGGTGAGGGAGAAAAGAAAATGTGCTGATTTTAATGAATTGTAGCATTTAGAATATTAGCTATAGGAACTTTCATAGGTTCGTAGGTCATTAATAAGCCTAGCCAGAATGTGTTGGCTTTCACCTCCCTTTTAGATTAGGTTCCTGAGCCTCTGCCCAGCAGGGCCATATAAGTGATCCCAGGTGTAAACTTATGATTTCCCATCCACTCATCAAGATTTCGTTTGAAGAGGGTCAGTGAGGGGCTCTGCCTAACATGAATTGGGATTCTATTCCAGAGCGAGAGAAGCCTCTGGGATATGAATCTATCCATCCAGCATGTCCTATTTATTGTTGTGCTGAGGTTTAAATCCCTGGAGCGTGTAGCTCTAAGGGATTTGGATTTCTTGAGGTGGAGAATGTCCATTAATTCCGGGTTATACATGGCCTTGTACATCAGGCAGAGATCGCCTCTGAGTAGGCGGTAAGCAACTGAGTAGAGCTGGAGTTTCTTTAGTCGAGCTGCATAGGGCATCTGTTTGAGGCCCACAATTCTCTTGGTGAGGTACTTTTGGGGTCTCTCTAGCTGTTGCAGGTGTCGGGTAAGGTACAACCCAAATGGGGCATTGTACTCAATTACGGACCTGATGAGCGATGAGTAGAGGGGCACAATGACCTCTTTTGATCTAGATGTGAACCCTTTCATGATTAGGTGGGCTACATAGAAGGTTTTTCTAACCACTTTGGCAATGTGATTATCAATGGAGAGGTTACTATCTAATTGGGTCCCCAGATCCCTAATTACATCTTCCGTACTTACTGGATTACCACCTATGTGGTAGTTTGTGGGCACACTGTTTTTCCCAAAGGGGATGACTATGCACTTTTTGGCATTTAGCTTGAAGCCATGGTTCTGACACCAGGTATCCATCTCCATAAGACCCTTCTGGAGGATGCTTGTGTCAGCCGGAGAGTCGATTATGGTTCCCAGTTTGCAATCATCTGCGAACTTGGTCAGCCGCAGTCCTCCCGTGCTTGCCTGTACCTCAGAGAAGTATATACAGAACAAGAGGGGTCCCAGGACTGAGCCCTGTGGGATGCCACTTGTAACCGGTTTGGAGTCGGACATGGCACCCGCAATTCTGACCATGTGGGTTCTATCCCTGAGCCAGTTTGCAACCCATCTCATGACATAAAGGTTGATATTCAAGCCGGTAAGCTTATTTATAATGCCAGAGTGGGGTATTGTGTTGAAGGCCTTTGCGAGGTCAAGGTAGGCTGTGTGGACTACCTTTCCCTCATCTATGGCCTTGGTAACTGTTTCAAAGAAGTCAACTAGGTTTAAGAGGAAAGATCTGCCTTTAACAAAGCAGAATTGGGTAGGGTCCAGTGTCTGGAGGTTCCCAATGTCTTTGTTTATGAGATCCATGATGATGCGCACCATAGCTTTGCAGACCAGGCTAGTCAGGCTTATAGGGTGATAGTTCCCAGGATCCATTGTGGCTCCACCTTTGTGGAGCAGGATAACTGTTGCTGTATGCCATTCTTTGGGTACATATCCCATAGTAAGGCTGAGTTTGAACAGTGACTTTATGTGATGGTTCAGTTCTTTTTGGAGCTCATGTAAGACGCAGCCTGGGACACCATCCGGTCCCATTGATGCTGAGTTTTTTGCTTTGGAGGGGGCTGCTTTCACCTGTGTGTCTGTGATGTCTGGAAAACTACATTCTTCTGGGATAGACACTGGCCCTTTTGGGGGGGAAGGGGGGGGTAAAGTTTGCACTGAACCTGTACACCAGGATGTTGGCAATGTCAGTGGGTTCAGTGTATTTTTTGCCATTTTGCACCAGCTCAGATCAGATCTGAGAGTTGCCACCTAGATTCTTGACATAGCTAAAGAAGGCCTTGTGATTATCTTTAGAGTCTTTGGCAATTTTTCTTTCGAAGCTGGCCTTTGATGGTTTTATGAGGGATCATAGTTTCTTGCTAATACTGATCAGGGATGTTTCCCGTTTTGGGATTTTGCTCTGTCATATAATAGTTTCCTCCTTCTGTTGTATAGCTTAATTATGGCCGAGGTCCACCAGACTGGTCTCCTGTTTTTGGATGAGTGAGTCTTGGTTTTACTTGGGATGGCTCAATCCATGCATTCCTGTATGTGCTCATAGAATGCATTTAAAAGGATTCTGTGGCTTAGGCAGCATTTTCCATTAGTCCAAGGGCTTTGAAGCTTTCCACCTCGGTCTTGAGAAGTGTGCAGTTTGCTTTTGAGAAATTTTTCACAGTGGTTTCCTTGGCTGGGGGTGGAGTCGGAATGTGGATGTCCAGTGTGATTAGCTTATGGTCTGATCTTATCAACGAAGGGTTTACCTCTGGTATGGAACACTGAGCCCCCATGTTGGTGATGACCAGGTCCAATATGTTGTCCCCTCTTGTGGGAGTGTTGACCAGTTGTTCCATGGCATTTAAGTTTATAAACTCCAGGAACCATTAGGGAAAGGAGTTGGGACTTGAGTAGTTTTCCCAGTCAATGTTTGGGTAGTTGAAATCACCCAATATCATGGTGTTTGGTGAGACCTTCATATTCTCCAATGTTCTCAGGAATGCCAAGTGGGTGTTCAGAGACAAGGTGGGTGATTTGTAGCAAGCTACAAACTGAAAAGCTGTTTTGCCCACTGTTAGTTACACATGGATGGTCTCCGATGCCTCGTGCAGTGCCACTAACCTGGAGTTGTGGATATCTTCGAAGAAAATGGATACTAGCCCACCTTTTGTATTTCAGTCCAAGTTCTGGGGCCAAAAAGCATGTTATAAAAGTTATATCCTGGTAGTGCTGGGGTGCTCTCTGGATCCTTGAGCCAGGTTTCTCTTACTGCACAGATATCGATTTTCTCCATACTGGGGAGTGCCTCAAGTGCGTGCATCTTGAGGTTTAGACTTCTGGCGTTGAGTAGCATTATCCTTAGTTTTTTGTGTCTTGTATTGTCTATGGAGGTGGGTTTGTTTTTTGAGCCTTGCCTAAAAAAGGCACTATGAGGGTGGCAAGAGCCTTAGCCAGTATTCAAAAACCTAAGGGTGACAGGTGTAAGCTGTCCCTAGCAAAGCAACGTGGCTTGTCGAGCATGTCACCCCAGGCTAACAGACACTGGATCCCCTTTGAATGACACAAATAGCTTAGCCAATTGTTAAAATTGATCATTTTGTCTTTATACTGTGGCATCATTCTTGGTGAGGGCAAGATGCTACTCAGGGTCAGGGTCATACCGGCCTGGGATACATGATCAGGGAGCTCCTCTATGTCTCTTTTCATGTAGTCCAGGAAGGTATGTCTCAGGTCATTCACACCAACATGGACAATGACAGAGTCATATTTGTACTTCCTTTGGAGTGACCTGAGTGCTTGTGTTATGTGGCGGATCCAGGTACCTGACAGGCAGCTTACAGTGACCTTCTCCTTGTTCAGTCTGGTGAGCAGGACGTCAGTGCGCCTGACAATAGAGTCTCCTATTACTATTGCAGTGTGCCTGACAATAGAGTCTCCTATTACTATTCCAGAGACCAAAGCAGGCATGCTGGGGGTGTGACAGGGATCAGCATCGAGGATACTGCATCAACTTCTTTCTGGATGCTATGCTACAACATGCAAGTGACTACATATATTTTCCCCATACAACTGAGGACAGAGCCACAACTATAAGTTCTACCCTGTAGCATATCACCCTGAAGTCTTGGGTGCCATAGACTGTACACATGTAGAAATCAAAGTATCACCTGGGGAACAGGGAAGGGTGCACATAAATAGAAAGGACTTCTACTCCATTAACTACCAGGTTGTGTGTAATGCTAAGGAAGTCATGCTGACTGTGTGTGCTGGCAACCCAGGCAGTTACTGTGACTCTCATATCTGCCACAAACCTCAACTGTTTGAGATGTTTTCTGGGGGGGGGGGTATCCCATAAGGTCATTTACTGGAGGATGCAGGTTATGCACTGGGACTGTGGCTGATGATGCCCATCATAAATGCATACACACACACACACACACACACACACACACACACACACACACACACACACACACACACACACACACACACACACACAGAAGAATGCTATAATGAAGCACTCGCTCAAATAAGAAATATCATAGAGCATGTGCTTTGGCTGCTGAGGTCATGGTTCCAGTGCCTAGATACATCTGGGGAAGCCCTGCAGAACAATCCCCTTACTTGTGCTGAAATCCTCACCATCTATACCATGCTACACAACATTATCCTGAGAAAATAGCTTCAGCAGTAACATCAATGGGAAGGTGCACACATCCCACCACTACTGGGAAGGTCACCACAGCCACACTCAGGTGAGGAGTCAGAGAGGAAATCAGGAGCTGCTGTCGGTGTAGGCAGATGTAGGTGTGCAGAATATGCCCTCACACTGTCCAAAAGGCAATGGATAAGACACACACCCACTAATTAAGGAGCTAAAACCTTCAACCAATGCACAGACATAAAGTAACATTGATGTCAGGCAATGCTCACAGCATTTACTTACCCATGTAATGGCTGTGTCCTGCTAGCATCAGACAGAGTCAGCCCTGAACTAAAACTCTTGTAACTGCCAGATTACAAAGGTAAATGCTGAACCTGGAATAGAAAAAATGAATGTCTTAGAATACATATGAATGGCATATCCTTGCATACTGTTACTTGCTAATGTAAGTAAGTTTAAGGTGGGTGATTTTTACAGCAATGACATCAAGATTTGACAGCAGTGACTTATATGAATACATGTACCTTCTATCAACTAATAGGCTACATACATCAAAGATTCACACATTCATACCTCTCAAAATACAGGTTTTCACAAACTGTCCATAGTTTATCCATTAACGTTTGTACTGGCAAATCATTAAAGAGTGAAGCTGGAAAATAATAACACACATTTCAGTTTCAGACTTCATGTCCCTCAGAAAAATCATAAAAATAGTAATGCAAAACCTGTTAGTCTATCAACTGTCTTAAGTTTGTAAGACCAAGATATTTAAAAAGTCTCCCTATTATTCGGCCTTTGTCCTACTTTTATTTATGTTATGACCCAGATTTGTTAGTCTAAGAGGTTGGGAGGGATGTACACAGTACAAAAACTTGTAAGAAAGCAGTACAATTTGCCAAACATCACAAACACAGATATACTAAGCACTAAGTCAGCTATGCATCCTGAGAATCAAACAAGAGTCTTATGTTTCTCTTAATCAAAAAGATAGAAAACAAGGACATGGCATAATCATCATCATCTGCACAGAGTATTGTATGGGGGCAGGAGGCCTAGGCTGACACAAAAGGTACTGAATGCATGTGAGCAAGAAAGAGAAACAGGCAGACATTTGGTTAAGGTATGAAATGGCCAGAGACAGAATTAGCTGTAAGCCTCACAACTGATTCTTGCATCTGTTGTGTGTGTCTGTATGGACACTCCAGGTGAAATTGTTGTGTGAGTGTTTCTGAGAACACAGACAAGTTCTGTGCTAGAGCTACACCCTGGTATGTTGGACAGCTGTGAGCCATACATAGTAGAGGTGACAGTTCATTGTCGTCATCCCCAACTGCAAAAAATGGCTCTGCCAGGAGTTGCACTGGCACTTCCCTGCTCACGGTCAGATGCATTGCTGCTACATGAATGTGAATGATGTCTGCTGGATGAGCTCTCCTCATGAGACCACAACTTCATGGCTTACCATGCCAGGGTGTGGACACCTCAACCACTGATGGAGCAGCAGAAGTAGTGCCACTATGGGAGTGTCATCAGTATGGCCATGTAGGAGGGTTCCTATCAGCAGACCGAAGAGAACATGTTTTTGAATGCGTCTTGGTCGAGCTGACAAAACCAAAACTGCAAAATATCAAAGCGGCATGTAAGCGAATTCTTTCCCTGGCAAAGAATTTGCTTGGCCGCTTTGGTACTTTGCCATTTTTGGCACTGTAGTGCGGTCTCGGAGTTGGTATATTAAAGGGGGGGGGGTGTGGGGGGCAAAGCCCTCACTTAATCTTATGTTTTAATGTGCTTTTTTTTTTTTTTTGTTGGAACAGCGATTTTTTTTCCCCTTGGAAAAAAATCGCTGCTCTGACAGTTCGGTTTTTTAAGCTTTCGCTTACATGGGGTTGATTAGTCACCATTTGCTTACCTAAGCATTCGGTGATCCAATATAGGCCCATGTAGTATGTGGCTGACCCAAGTCCACGTGGATGAGGTCCCCCTCCCAGTCAATGTGACATAACAGACATTGCCCATTCCAACATATCATTCTTCCAATCCATTGAATCAGCAACATGGTGGACGCAGTCACACATGTCAGCCTGTGTCATATCTATGACCCTAAGCATTTCCTTGGGACCCAATTGGAATATGCCTATGCCTACATGACATCCCTAAACATACATTGAGTGGCATGGAAAGGAACACTAGGATCAGGTGGAGGATGGATAGTAGGCGTCTTCCAAGCATCCCTAACATCCCTCCTGCATGGCACCTCACCCACACTTTGGCTATGGCCAGAGTCAATAGGCACTGAAGCAACAGTAACAACACTTCCCTGATCAAGTGTTTAATCCTCCACCTGTCCAATATCGGAGGGTTCACTAGAAAAGGCTTCCATATGTCTACTGGTTGTGTCCAGTGGAAATACAGGGGATGGCTGAATGTCAACCTCAGTGTCAGATTCAACCTCTGCACTCCCCAGCTGTTCCTGTGTTTAGCCACCATCATCATCAAAGTCTGCCAATACTCTGACATCTGGTGATAAGAGTTCTACACTTCAACTTTCAGGATCACCTGTGATAATAAGCAACAAACACAGGAAACAAATTAATACCTATACTACTACAATTTAATATATGCTAATAAACTAACATTGGTACCACTGCTGTGGCTTGGTTCATCCTCTTTTGTTTTTGATTTACTTTTGCTCAGTTGTTGGTTGAACCAATTATCTACACCACATTCTTGTTCATTTGCATAAAAGTGTTGAATAGTTGATCCAAAGAAGTTTCAGTGTCTCCACTAGTTAATAATAAATCATCAGCAAATAACTGAATCTTTGGAAATAAGTCACTATTAAATTATAACCTTTAATGTGGACATTATTTCTAATATGATTAGCTAGTGTTTCTACAGCTAAAGTGAAAATAAAAGGGGAAAGAGGGCAGCCTTGTTTTGTGCCTTTTGTAATTTTAAAAGAAGGGGATAAAAAAGAACCAATCTTTACAAAAAAACAGAATTTTCATAAAAGTTTCTAATTAATTTTATAAAGTTTGGAGAAAATTTATATTGTTGCAGTGTTTTAAATAAATAAGGCCAACTTTATGAGTCAAAACCTTTATTTATATCGAGACTCACTGTTGTTAATTAGTTTCTATCTTTATTTGCTAAATCTATTAGGGTCAGAATTCTTAGTATATTGTTTGGACTTTCCTATGTTTAATAAAACTTGTCTGATCTTCTTCTATTAGGCTAGGTGTAATGACATTTTTTCTGTTTGATATTATGCTCATGAAAATCTTGTAATCAATGTTTAATAGTGAGATGGGTCTATAAGAGGAACAAGAGGTAGGATCTTTATCAGCTTTAAGCATGGGTGAGATGAGTGAATATTTCCATGATGGTGGGATATGAAATGTATTTTAAATTCATGAAATGTATTTAATAATATTTTTAAAATATTGTCAGGGAACATTTTATACATCTCAGGAATCAGACCATCTAACCTCGGTCCTTTATTAGTTTTTAAGTTGTTGATTTGGTCTTTTAATTCTCTAAATGTGAAAGGTCTATACATTTTAGCAATATTTCCAGGAGATAAGGTCTTTGGAGTATTAACAATTAAGAATTTATCTAGATTTCCATTTTCATTTATTGGTTTGAGAATATTCATATTTTCATTATATTTCTTGAAACCTTGCAATATGCAATTTAAATTAGTGGCTTTTATTTTCCACTTATTTTCAACATATATAATTTCTTTTATGTGATTTCTTTCACTTAAGTATGTTGATTGTACTGCAATTTTCTGAAGACTTTTGGGATTGATTGTATATGAGCATAAGATGATTTTCTCTAAGTTTCTAGATATTTTGTGCTGCAAAATATTTGATATTCTTTGTTTAATTTATTTATATTATCTAATACATTCTTATCATTTGGTATGAGTGTGTTTTATAATATCTAATTCCATTTGGCTATCTTGTAGTCTTTTATGCAATTCTCTTCTTTTTTGTGTATACCAAATTCTAACTTTCCCATACAATACAACTTTTAGGGTATACCCTAAAATTGTATCTGATATTTCTCCATTGTTGTTTGTTTCTAAAACAGATTAATTTCTGATAACATCCATTCTTGAAAACCTTTTATTTTTGTAATATAAGCTGGTATCTTTTGACAATGTATTAAGGGGTTCAGTATGAAAAGTTATATTAAAAGTAATGGTGTTATGGTCAGAAAGGGGGCAGGATATTAATAATACATTATCTATTTTTGATTGTAAATAATTCAACACTAATACTTTATCTATATTAGTTTGTGTCTCAAATCTATATGAGTAATGAAAAAACTTTAGGGAGGAGTAAAGTTTTATATGGTATGTATCTTTTAGATTTCTTGTATTAATGTAATTATGTAAGTGTTATCTTAAAGGGTTTAATATTTGTTTCATCTGAGGAAAGAATGCAATTAAAATCTCCTGCAATTATCATTTCTCCTCTAGAGTGTAGAGTTATAATGTCTAATTATTTCTTTACTGACTTTGTAACAATTCAGGGGATCCAGTAAGAATTTACAAGAGTATAATATTTCCTTTCAAGTTTAATTACTATTAATGCTAACATACCATCCTTGTCTATATATGAGTTAACAATTTCAGGGGATCTTAGGCTTTTTTTCTAAAACATTAGTACACCTCTTCTTTGTGATTGAATTGGGAGTTAATCAAAATTTTATAATCTTTTAGTGTGAGCTTATCTAAATCTTGGGATATTAAATGTGTGTCTTGAAGAAATACTATATCTGCCTTAGGTAAAGAAAGATGTTTATTAATACTTGCTCTTTTGATATGGTTTTTTAGCCCATTTAAATTCAATGATACATATTTATATGTTAAGGCCATTTAAAATATATATTCCCCCAATTTCCACCTGCCCCCAGTGCTGTTAACTTTATAGCCATAAATCACACCCCTGCTATCTGATCCAATCAGTTTTGTACTCCTCATTTTAAACCCAGCCCCCTACCTCTCTCCTCCATTCCTACCCATTCTCCATATCCTGGTGACAATATAATAAATACATTAACTCTGCCTCACTATGTCACCATCCAAAACAATGTCACTACTTTCTCTGCTATCCCTTATGTTAATTCCATATCTCCTCTCCACTTACGAAAATCAGTATTACCTAGGATTTCACTACCCAAAATATCAAACCACCACCACAGTTGTGTCAAATATGGCAGGTCACACAATAATTAGTCCTATATCCAACTCCTTAACCACAATAAACTATCAGCCTATTAACTCTAGATACATCAGCTCAAAATCCAAACATTATCAAAAACTAATAAACAAAGTCTTGAAGCTTACTGTAAATGTACACTATAACCTCACAATGGATGGAGACATTCACCCAAACCCTGGCCCATCCACTCTTGATAACGCAACCTCTTATGCTAATAACCCTACCAAAACACTATCTACAAATATGTCCCCGAACTCCCTCCTGGTCTGCCATCTAAATATTATAGGCATAAACAATAAAGTACATAACTTATATGCCCTCTTAGAAGTCCACTCCCCTGATATACTGTACCTATCTGAAACCTGGTTAAAGCCATCAACTTCAGATAATGAAGTTTTAACAAATGGGTATAATATACTTAGACTTGACCGCACTACTAGGAAGGGAGGCAGGTTAGCTGTACTTTTCAAATCTACATTAAATGTAACTATAGACCCCATACAACCATCCCAGGTCAATAATGCAGAAATACTTTCCACCAAATTTCAGATTAATAAAAACAAATGCATAATTATTGTCTGCATGTACATTCCCCCAGAAAATAATGCCAACACCCTGGAAGATATCCTACACTGGTTAGCTAGTACCTGACCCCAATAAACCATAGTACTTAGAGATTTTAACATAGACTGGAACACCTGCTCCTCACAATCTCCTACTACCCATGTAAACCTATATGGGTTTACACAGGTCATATCCACCTCTACCAAGATAGGCAAACCGAATCACAAAGAAAGTATACTAGACTACATATTAATCAATAGTCACTGCCAAATGTATACATTAGGGACCGTCCCTGATGACCTCAGTGATCACTTTCTTACCTTTATATTTAAACACAAAACCAATAACTGCCACCAGCGCACCTATAGAACAGTAAGAAATAATAAGAGCTTTAATCCTACCAAGTTTCAGGACGAACTCAAATCATGTAACTGGTCTGCCCTAAAATCCCTGCCACTGGATGAAGCCGTTGCTTACTTTAACAATAAATTCCTTGCCATCCTTGATTCTCATGCTTCTGCCCGCTCCATTAGGACCAAAACAAAAATTGCACCATGGCGCTCTAAAGATACCAAATCAAAAATCACACTCAGAATGCCCCATTCGGAATGTATCTGACCCGACACTTGCAGCAGCTGGAGAGGCCACAAAAGTTCCTCACCAAAAGGATAAAGGGTCTCAAAAATCTGTCTTATGCTGCACGACTGAAAGAACTCCAGTTATATTCAGTTGCGTACCGCTTGCTCAGAGGTGACCTATGCCTGACATACAAGGCCATGTCAAACCCAGATTTGATGAATATGCTTCATCTCAAAAAATCTAGATCCCTCAGAGCCACAAGGGTGGGTGACTTAAACCTCGACACGGTTATTAATAGGATGTGCTGGAGGGATAGATACATCACTCAAAGACTCCCTATGCTGTGGAACAAAATCCTGGTTTATGTGAGGCAGAGCACCTCGCTGGCCTTGTTCAAGAGGAATCTTGACCAATGGATGGGAGATCGCAGATACACCCCAGGGGTTACCTCAGTGTCACTGCTCGACAGAGACACAGCTAAATAATGGGCATAGTTTCTCCAAACTAAGGGGTGGCGTAAGCCACAAAAAACTATGGGCTAGGCTTATAAATGCCCTCGGGCAGATAGCCTAGTATAAACCTATGAACCTATGAACCTATGAAACAAGGCATGGGCTACATGGCATACCATTAAGCCCCTCTAGATCAAATTAAATATTGGCAATTAAGGAATGAGACAAAAAGATCCATTTTGCAAGATAAAAAAAAAACTTCTACTTCCATCTCCAGCAGGGAAATCAAAATAACCCTCAAAAGTTTTGGGCAGGTATAAATAAACTACTGCATCCAGGACAAACCACCACTCCAACTCTGTCAGCCTCTACTGATAAACTACCTGAGGATGTTGCTAACATCTTCTATAGTTTCTTCACTGAGACTATCTGGGCCCTAGCTAGCCAGCTACCTCTGAACTCCTGTAGCATACAGGATTGCATTCCCAGTACCCAGCTCTCCTTTAGCCTCCAACCAGTCTCTACATCTTTTATTCATACCCTAATCAAAACATTAAAACCTACAACCTATCTGCTGATCTTCTCCCTGCTGAGTATCTGCAAAAAGCTGCAGATACCATAGCATATCCCATATCCATTCTAATCAATCATACCATATCAGAAGCTACAGTCCCCGCTATCTGGAAAATATCTCATGTCATACCACTCCATAATGGTGGTAGCTCTACTGAACTATCTAATTTTAGACCCATAGCTATCTTGTCACCACTGACTAAAATTATGGAAAAGTGCATCCATAAACAGCTTCTGCACTATCTAATCCAGAACAACCTACTGGCTAACTCCCAGCATGGCTTCAGGCCACATCATAGTACCACCACAGCCCTCCTCACCTTCTCCAATGCTATAAATTATAACAGGGACAATAACAAATTATCCTCAGCCCTATTTTTTGATCTCTCAAAGGGTTTCGATATGGTTAACCACCAACTACTCATCCACACCCTGAGAACAATTTCTTTAGGCAATCATTCTCTCCAATGGTTCCAATCTTATCTGTGTGATAGACAACAAGCCGTCCTATGGCAGAACAAACTATCCAACCTCATACCCAACACCCTAGGTGTCCATCAGGGGTCTATTCTGGGATGTCTTCTGCTTTCCATTTTCATTAATGACCTTCACACTGTCATCCCAAAAGCAAACTGCATTCAATACGCGAATGACTCCACTTTGATTTGCTCTGCCACCTCCCCGCCATATTTGCAGACAATAACTCAGAGTACTTTTAACTTAGTTGAAAATTGGCTTTCTGATCATTATCTGATTTTAAATCCCAAAATCAAAGCTACTGCTTTTCTCCCCCACTCAAAGGACCCCTGTATTATCCTTCTCCATTAAGTCTAATAATGGCACCATAATCTCCCCAGATGTTTAGATGAAACTCCTAGATGTTATTGTAGATAACAATCTAAAATTTGATGTGCATGTCAATAAAACTATCAAAGCCATTAATAAAAAACTTGGCTCACTATATAGGATAAAGCCATTCCTAACCCCACCTGCTAGAACTGCCATTGCCCGCTCCCATCTACTCTCTACCTTTTTCTATGCCTCTCCTTTACTTACCAACTTAAACAAAACTGATATTAACAAACTCTCTAGCTGCTATAATCACATAGCTAGATTTACCACTGGCCTGCCCTACAGAACACATCACTGTAAAAACCTAAATAATCTTGGTTGGCTTGAACTGCCCAGGCTAATTCAGTATAACTAACTTATAGTGGTTCATAAAGTACTTAATCAACTTGAAAATACACCTGCACTTAAAAATATTATCTACCACCACTGCAACCTCAAACCACTTCACTCATCTAATAGATTAGTAGTACAAACTGTCAAATCTAACAACTCAGCTGGTGACTCCTTGTTCGCCAACTCTGTTGGCAAAACTTGGAACTCACTGCCTGCTGACATTACTCTAGAGACTACCCTATCTCAAGTCAAGAAAAATCTCAAGCAGTATGTCAATGCTCATTGGTTATATCCTTGCGCCAAGCCTGACTAAATCTTTAGTTATACTTGTGTACCAATACTATTTTTACCTGCAACTTATTTGTGTTTTAATTTGTTAAGCCATATCATCAGTTTGTAAGATTGTATAACTTATTTGTCTCAACAGAGTCTATAAACTGTGCTTAATTTGTATTATGTTATGTTTGCTTTTGTAACTACCTTTGGAGCTTTTCTCCCCGGGCCTCCGCTGAAAATGGACATGTATCCAGTTGGACTATCCAGGTCAACAAATGTAAAATAAATAAATAAATAAATAATGGTTCAAAATAATCATAGTGATTTCCTAAAGGGTTTATCGTGTAGTTTATAGCAAAACTTGTTATGGACTGGGTTTCTGTAACAATTAAAGAAGGTAAAATAGTATTTACAATAACATCCTTCTTCATGGAACCTAATGTTCCTGGCTTAATATGTGTTACATATAAGCCACAAATCTGCCAGCACGTCACTTAAAAGTGGGTCACTGCAACTGCATACTTTATTAATATCTAAAACGGAAGGGAGGGTTATATATTATTGAGTCGTAGTATATATCTTATTGTTCTTACAGACCAATATTTGAAGAAGATAACAACAAACTTTCTAAATTATGAATGTATAAAACAATTTATCTATGAATTGAAGTATATATCCCATTGCAACCTATATTTCTTCCTCCTTCTCCAAAAATGTAAAACTTTTTAAATCAACTATGTCATGTAGACATTAATAAAATTCAGTAGGTTACTACAAGTATAGTATGCCATAAGATGTCAAGACAGGTTGGGTGAGTAATATAAGAATAGTAATATGTAATAATAGATATATTTTATCCTTCACTTGCATTGTCTTGACATTTAATATTTAGCTAATCTCTATATTTATTCAAAGTATGGCTTACAAGGAATCAGAATAAAAATAAAAAATTATATTGAATTCTAAGTCAAACTTTATCATATCATAGAATAAACAGAGTATATCAACAGTACAACACATCATTTATTTGTGTGTCAGCATTCTCCAAGTAGGGCTCCTTTAACAAAGCTTATTATTAGTCACTGGTGTTTTGATGTCAGTCAGATAGTATACTTTATCAATCATTGTGTTTATCTGGAATGCATTTATCCTGTTGGCTTTGACTATGCAAAAGGAATGCACTAATAGACCATTCAAGATCTTGTGGCTGATGAAAGAAGATTAGCAAAATCAGAGAAATGTTGAGGAGTTTTGCAGAAAGCTACTGAGTTCTGGACAGATAGACAATGATGAAATGTTCCTATAGTTTATGATGTGTGGTAATATATCTTTAAGACCCATGAGCACTAAAGCCAGCTCAGTAAAATATTCTTAATACTTTGACATAGATCAGAAGACTGAACTCCAGACAAAATTTGATAAGCAGAAGTACATACATGAGCAATGGCTTTTAGTACTATATTCTCATTTAGATAGGTTCATATATTAGTACTAAGCTAACTGCACTTGTGAGCCATTTTAAGCCTAGCCAATTACCCCTTGTGAGGCTCAAACTCTGCACCTTATGTTTGTAAGGCAAACACCTTAACCATTAGGCCACCCTCCCAATAGTGGTCAACCATTTTAAAACATGAGTACAGAGACAGCCTTATCTGACATGAGCTAATGGCAGTTGTATTAAATATCAAGCTCAGCTCATTTAATTGTAAAAAAAAAAAAAAAAAAAAAAAAAAACACATCCTTACCATTCTGTTCCCTTTTGTATACTTTTGCAAGTTAGAAATTAATTAATTTGGCCTCTGTTAAACTATGACTTTTAGTGAACCATTTTGTTTTTGGGGACAGTAATTTATTTCTATCCCATTTAAATAAAAGCAAAACCAACCTCTTTCACTCTCTTTTGAGTTGCATCTAACGCCTACAGTGGCCATTTGGACAGCTACTGCTATCAGTGAAATTTTCAAGGCAAGGGGAAGAAGCAGGAGTTGGTTTCCAGAGCTTTCTTCTGTATCATACATGCATGCAGTCATACCTAGGAGTTATTTAGTGTTCTCAATACACATACTGCATGTCTCTAGAATGTGGAAGGAGACCATAGCAAGCAGAAGAAATCTATCTAAATTCAGGGAGAGCATCCAAAGTCTACAGAGATGGTACCACCATCGAGAATCAAACCAGAGAACCTCTTAGTGACCCAGCCATGAAGCAAAGCAGAGAAGCTTTTGCTGTGAGGGAATAACACTACTTTTTGTGTCACTGTGCCACTCAAAACCAACCTACCTACCCACAGTATAATAGCAGTAACACATGGTCACTATGTGCGTGTGTGTGTGTGTGTGTGTGTGTGTGTGTGTGTGTGTGTGTGTGTGTGTGTGTGTGTGTGTGTGTGCACGTGCATGCATGTGTGTGTGTGCG
The DNA here is from genome assembly GCF_019279795.1 of Protopterus annectens. Lineage (NCBI taxonomy): Eukaryota > Metazoa > Chordata > Ceratodontiformes > Protopteridae > Protopterus > Protopterus annectens. The sequence goes on from NC_056726.1 coordinate 1,923,166,027, forward strand.
TGTGTGTGTGCGTGTGTGTGCATGTGTGTGTCTGTGTGTGTGTGTGTGTGTGTGTGTGTGTGTGTGTGTGTGTGTGTGTGTGTGTGTGTGTGTGTGTGTGGCTATGTTGTGATGAACACCATGACATGCTGATCACTCAGGTTTCACCTTGTTAATCAACCCCATCAGTCAAGAACAGTCAAGCAGTCATGAGTACATCTTAGCACAGCCCACACCATAAGCATTTATTACTGCTTTAGGTATAAGGGCTCAGAGTGATATAGGGGTACAGTACTTTCTTAAAGATTATATGCTTTCATTTGTATATGTTCTTTTCTATATTAAATCCTTAGCTGTCCTTTAACTATTTTCTAGCTGCCAATCCACAGCTGTCACTTTACAATGCCTTGCTTATATACTTCTGTGTGTCTTAAATCAATCTCTGTTGGCTGCTCCTTCCACAAAGGTTATCTTATGAAAAACACTGCAGCTCAGAGTGAACAGTCTAGAAGAGGGCATAAGAAAAACTGAACAATCTTCTGTCATTTTTTTTGTCTTACAGAATATCAAGCAGTAAGCAAATTCTGCTGCAGTTTGTTAGAGGATATTCCATTGTTAAAACTAAGAGTAACTGTTTGTTTTGTTTTCTGAACAATTTTGCCATTTTTCTAGTGTTCCAATTGGTCCATTGATCTCAGGGAGGAACTATAGGTTCAGAGGTCATTTATTCAGTTCCTGTAGGACTTTGCTGCTGTTTCTGGGGAGAAATGGAGCTCGTAGATGAAATACAAGCTCTACCTGATTCCAAATACTTTACTTTCAGAGTTAATCAGGTAGGAAGGAAGGAAATGTATTTAACATATATTTCATGTTTAAAAAGGCTCGCGGAAATGCTGTAAAGTCTTCATTTATTATGCAAAGCCTTCATACTATAGAAAAACCAGCAATACAAACACGCTCAGCCTTAGACAGCTCAAAATAAGCACAGATATAAGTTCTGCCCCAAAACTTATCAATAAAGGATACAGCATACTAAATTATGTCACATCAGATTTATATGTATTCAGCATTGTATGAGAAAACAGAAACAGAACCTCCTAGGAGGTTCTATGGTTTAAAACATAGCCTGTTGTAACTAAACTCCATGAGTGAGACACTGCATTCATACAAATACTTGATGTCAATCATGTTTCATGAACTTTTTATATGTTCACTTCTTATGTATTGACAAAAATTACCAAAATGAAATTTAATTAATGTAGATTATTAAGAATAACAAATAGACATTTTAAGTACAGTATGTTGCTTCATGTTACTAAATTATATTATTAGCTAAAAATAGTGAAAATATTTAAAAAATCATGTTTTTACCTTGATTATCTTTGTAGAATCTGTGATATCAGAGTGATATTAACTTCTTGAAATGTTTAAAGAAAAGGAGAAAAAAGCAGAACTGCATTTTGTTCATTTACCCTTGACTTTCTTTTTGTCTTTCACAGACCAGTCAGATTTTGTTGCTGCTTGCCTTTTTAACGTTGAGGTAGTATCCATTTGATCTTCTGTAATTATCAGGTTCTTCTTTGTTATAAAGGTATTTGCTTCTTCTAAGGTTTCAAAGGTTATTTTTCCCTCAGGAAGGCAAAGTCTAATTTTGGCAGGATATTTCAACTGTGCTTTAATACCAGCTTGCTTGAGTGATCTGATGAGGAATGAAAGCTTTTCTTTTTGCAAAAACAGTTGTAGAATAGTCATTATCAAATCTGACTATCTGATCATTTATTTTTACAGGAGAGAGAGCCCAAGCTGATTTTAAAATCGGATCTTTGTCCTGGCTGGATATCAGTTTTGCTATTACTGATCTAGGATATGTCTTCCTGTTGTTAGATGAAGTTGTGGTTAGTGATCTATGGGCTCTCTCAAAGCCAAAAGAGAGAGCCTCTGGCAAATTTAGTGTTTTAGGTATCCATGTTGTCAGTATGTTAATCATACTGTCTGCTTCCATTCCTTCTGGTATACTGTAGATCCTGATGTTGTTTCTCCTAGACCGGTTCTCTAAATCATCCACTTTATTGATGCGTCTGTTGTTTTGTAATAGGAGACTTTCAATATTTTTCTCTGCATCTATCAGTCTACAATCAATATCTGAAACATATTCTTCTTTTGCTGAAATCTATATTTTTTGCTATTTTAAAATGTCACTCAAAATTTCAATTTGTTTATTTGAATCTTCTTTAATTTTGTCAACTTTTGTATTCAGTTTGTTCATTTTTATTATTAAGTCCTGGATGTTTGTCAAAATAGAGTGTATCTCTTTCTTCAGAGAGCTTTCCTGTTGTGTAGATTTAAGAAGACTCGTCTTTTCTTTAATTGCTGTTTTCCCCTCTTCCTTCTTGTTAATTTTGACAGGAAAATGTGAAGATTCTTAGTTGAAAAATACACCAAAAGAAAGCTTTCAAGTTCTAGTTTATAGATCAGTTAATTTGAAATTTGTTTTGATGATTTTTAGAAATAATTCCTGTCAGGAAAGTTGAAAAGCTGCAGAACAGAGATTTTATGCTGCTATCAGGCTGCCATCCAAGCCACACACAACCTTGAGTTTGTTTTTGATGGTCTTATTACACTGGGAGTTTTGTCCTTGTGACACTGCCTAAAAAAGGCATTGTGGGGTGGTAAAAGTGTTAGCCAGTAACCAAAAGCCCAGAAGTGGCATATGAAGACCATCTCTGTCAAAGCTTCAAGGTCTGTCAGTCATGTCATCTCAGGCTGACAGGTACTGGATCCCCTTAGAATGACACCAGAAACTAAGCCAATTATTGAAGTTATTTTTTGTTTGTATTGAGGCAACATCCTTGGTGAATGTAAAATGCTGCTTAAGACTAGGGACGTATCTGCCTGGGACACATAATCAGAGAGATCAGTCATGTCTCTCTTTATATAGTCCAGTGAGATATGTCTCAAGTCATTCACACCATCATGGCTATAATGGAATCATAACAGTGCCTGTTGTTGATTTGAGTGTATGTGTGATGTGTTGGATTCTAGCACTTTTCATATAGCCAATAACATCATTATTTCTCTGTGTCTGTGCTCCTGTCCTTCATGCGGCACACCTAGCAGGTGAGCAACATGGTCTGTGTCATAGGCAAGTGCATGGATGCCAGATCCAAGTTCATTTGCCTGTAGGAGTAGGCAGACACCCTTTGCAACCTGTTGATGCACAACAGCTCAACAAATGTCTACTGCAATGGGCAGTATCAATGTGTTGTGGAGAACTGTCAACATCAGCAACAGACTCAACATGGTTCTGTTGTTCACAGGCCTCATCTTGTCCACCATTCAATGACCCTCATTGTCAGAATGGCTGGACAGGTTTTACTATGAATCTGAGGCTACAGTCACATCTATATGACTGTCACCATCTTGGCCGGACTGTATCACCATGTCCTGTGTGCCATGGGCTTCCATACTGAGACACATCAGATCCCACATTGTGATTACTGGATGGGCTACTGGAAGAAAGACATAGTTGATGTGCTAGAAGAAGAGACAGATGACATAGATCTGGGGAACATGCTTCCATCACATTTTGTATGTCATTAAAGGCATATGACATATATATGTCTCACTGCAATGTTGCAGATAATACTGACTTACCATTAGGTCTTGTCAATGTATAGGTCACAGAATCTACTTAAGAAGGAGTTGACAATTAGTTTACATATCCAGCAAACATGTCATATGTGATGAATACAAACATAACACACACCAGACAAATCCTTGTGGAAAGATGGCACGGAAGAAGATGGATGAACTTCAGCTATTGCATGGAAACAAAGTCAGCATTATTAATCATGTTATTGCCAGTATGAACCATTTGAACAGAGTTAAACCACACAGTAGGTATTACACAGGCATACCACTTGTGTGTGCACTTGATAATGATGCAGGCTGTCCTATGAATGGGTAGAAGTACATAGTATTAATGGAGAACAACAATTTTAGTAACAGCAATGGCATGTATGAAAAATAGGTAATAGCAAACTGCTAACAGCATGACATATGCAACACAGTAACAGGGGCTGGGGATTCTCATGTGACGGATGTTGTACCGGTTAGCCAGATGTCCCTACATAGGAAAACAGTGACATTAATGTCACTTATCACAGGTCTGCTACATATTGCTGCAAACTATGAACCTGTTGTCTTAACATACCTGGTCTGTCTGTATTTGTGCTTCCAGAGCTTGTGCCCTCAGCAGCTGTGCCTGCAGTTTACAATCTAAGGGAAATATCATATGACAGTAAACAGCAGTGTTATGATATGAGACTGAGACAATAACAGGTAATGGTCAGAGTAACACTGTATGGAGACATTCACCTGCCATTCCCTTGTGTTGTACAGAAGCAGAAGGACCTGTGAACATTAATACAGACAGTATTACAGATATGTTGGTTGCACCATTCTGTCCAAACTGCAGCTGCATGAGTACATATTATTGCACTTAACGTTCTTCCTCATCACCCTGAGTGGATCGGTGTACATAATTCAATTACACTGCTGTAAATCCAAAATGACCATGATGAATATGTTTGCAACAGCAATATGCAATGAATTACTCTATAGCCATCCATATCATGCAACGGCCTGGAACTCATGCTTCTATCCCAACTTGGATATGCATCTCTCCCTACTCATTATATGCAGGGAGGCAAAAAAAAATTGGATTACAGCAAGGGGGTCAATGGTGGGCCACCACTGGTGGCATCCCTTGATCTCTTATACCATTGTAACCTGTTAGCTTCACAGATGATCTTGTAGGGCAGGGTTGGTGAAAGACCTCAAGGGATCCATTATGACCCTCAACCCCATTAATCATGTGGGTGATGTTGGCCCACACTTCATTCCTCCATACTGTATTACCTGCCTGTCCAAGGAGTCGCTGTCCATGTTGTTGCAAAACATCTATTATAATGTCATTTTTCCTGTGGGGAGAAATTGACACCCCTAGCTCTGTTTGTCATCTGAAAGACAATGATATTCATATGTTCATATTCATGTTGGGTCTCAGTTATGCAGATGGTTATGTAGACAGCTTATGTCACCGTAAACAGCATAGATTCTTCGGCAATGCAAAAGTCTACGAAACTCTCACTTTGACTTATGAAAACTTACAGCAATGCCTGCATACATAACAGATGTAAAATCAACAAAACTTGTGATATCTGTAGAGGCTGTCTGAGACACTCAAAACCCTTACACTACATATCTGTTCAGTGGAGGTCCAAAAAAAACTGCATCATGCCACAAGAGTCTGTATGCATTTCACATTAACATACTATACTTATTATCAACTGAACAACTTACGGAAAGAGTCAGAACACCTCAGTATCCGTAAGCAGGCCACAGAGCTTACAGATCCTTTTTATACTGAACCAGTAGTTATAAGACTTGTGTTAAAAAACATAATTGAATAAATATCTGTAACAGCAAAAGGACATAGTATGTATGGATACTATCAGAATCCGTAGGTTTCTGTGCATATACCACAAAGTGTATGTGGTCACCTGCAAGACATATGGATAATAAATATATCTGTCTTTATGTACTGTTCAATTTTTCAATGTGAATCTGTCTACAACTGCAAATGGGAAAATAATGCATGTCCTTAATACAGATAGCAAGGGGCAAATCAAACAGCACTCCAGTAATTTATAACATTTATCTTAATGTACATATTTCCATAAAAATAAATCTAACCAGATACATTTAAGAATGAGTAATGTTACCAGTGGTAATATTCTCCAAAACAAAAATGCTAGCAGGTGCCAATTTACCTTATCAGCTATCTATGATTCAGGTATAACTGAAAGTAAGAGGGCCTAATGTGCATCCAGGTTTTATGTACCATTTGCACTATACATTCAGACTCTGAAGAAGGGTTTTGGCCCGAAAGCGCTAACTACGAGCTGTTTTGTGTTGTTAATAAATTCCAGGTTTTATATCAGCAGTTTCCAGCAACGTTTTTCTTTTCTTTGTGAATAATGCTAATTACCTCAATTGCTGGTAAAAATCATGCAAAATGAAGTGAATTAGCAATTCAGTAAGCGGGCAGGCATCTGTGCGGAAATAGTGTGAGGTGCAGAAATATAATTGGCTACTAGCCAAATACATTTCTGCAGAAATCAAAATGGAGGCATGTCAGCTCAGGCATACCAATGGCCAAATATATGGCCATTGGCATGGAAAAGTGTTGCAAAATTATAAAGATAAAAGTTTATTTTTTTGGCCGATCTCTGCTGTTTAAACATAGGGCAGTGGGGCACGAACAGGATTGTGCCGAAAATAAAAATAAAAATGTGAAAAGGCAATTTTAAGTGAAATTTGCATTTTGCCATTACAGTCTATGGCATGCAGAATCAAAACAATAACAGGTAACACTGCTTGCTAAGGAGGAAGGCTGTGGTACAGTGGTATAACCAGTGGGGTGTGCAAATGAGCAAATTTTACTGAATCACTAAAGGGGAGACCATTTTCTAGCTGCACTTAACTGTGTAGGAGCTATAAGGCAATGGTATAGGCAGGAGAAGCAGCTGACATGAAAAGGGGAGCTGTCATGCTTGGTGTAAGCACATTGGAGCTCCACAGCTCCCAGTTGATCTTGGCTAAGCACAGCTAAGCAAGTGGATGTGTCTCAGGCTGTATTGACTTATTCCATGAAATGAAGAGCATATTCTTGTCCAGGGGAGGGCCATTTCTGCTTCAAAGTGTTTACTTTAGCTAAATGGGTTTGTGCAGCGTGCAACGGGTCTAAAACAAAACAAAACAAAAAAAATCCCCGGAAATAGCAGGACTGTTTACATTTGGGCACCAGGTTTGCCTGGCGCACCTTGGGGCTTAAAAGGGGTGGAAATGGGAAAAAAAAAATGAAAGCAAATAGAATAAAAGCAATCAAGTGCATACTATAAAATATCAAGCAGATGGAATGTATCATAGCCAGCCAATCATACAGGCAGCATCTGCAGCACAACAGTATGAACCGTGCAAACACCTTTCACTCTGGTTTACCCACAAACATTGCACCATTGGTGTACACATGCAGGGGAATTTTAACCAAAAAATATGTTAGGGTCTGCTGTTGCTTTGATTTATCAGTATGTGCTAAAGGCTGACGGTGGTAAGGAGAATAATGCTGACAACCACCTTAGACTGAGGAGGAGGAGAAGAGTGTTCAGACTCAGGTAACCTACCAGGGCTACATGATCTGGAGATAGTAGAGCACAACAGGGTGGACAGAGACATACTTCAGCAAATCATCGAATTGTGCCGGCCTCAACTCAGACCCAGAGCCAACAGAGGGAGACCCATTCCAGTAGATATCAAGGTATGTGTAGCCTTAAGAATACTAGCCTCAGGTACTTTCCAAAGACCTACTGGGGACATGATGTGGGTCTCACAGGCATCTTCATCCAGGATACTCCACTAGTTCCCGTATGCCATGCTACCACATACCGGTGAGCACATTTACTTCCCCAACACCCATGAGGAGAGGAGCAGCAATTTGCGTCTCTTCTACCGTGTTGCAGAATACAAAGCACAACCCAGTGAACAGGGTAGGTTCTACATAAACCACAAGGGCTTCCCCTCCATCATCTTTCAGGTCATGTGTAATACCCAGGGCATTATCATGAATGTGTGTGCTGGCAGCCCTGGAAGCTATAACAACTCTCATATCTGGCATTCATCACAGCTGTACCAGGCATTTGCCAGTGGGGACATCCCATATGGCCATCTGGTGGGGAATGCTGGCTATGCACTGTAGCCTTAGATGATGTCACCCATCAGAAATGCACACACGCTCACTCAAGAATGCCATAATGAGGTACATGCACAAACCAGGATCATTATAGAGCATGTGCTTGGGATGCTCAAGTCATGGTTCCTTTGCCTTAACATATCTGGTGGAGCTTTGCAGTACTCTCCCGCCACATATGCACACACGTTCATAGTATGTGCCATCCTACACAATAAGATCCTGCAGAAACAGCTGCAGCAGGAACAGCATGGGGAAGGGCAACATAGCCCCCCACAATTGCCAAGGTCTCCAGAGGCACAGGGGGACTTAGAGGAAGAAACCCCTAAGCCTGCTGCTGAAGGCAGATGGAGGCATGCCCAGTATGCCCAGGTCTTGGCAAAAAGGCAATGCATAGCACACACACTGACACTGTAGGGAGCCAGGGACTGACACCTCTCTCCAACTTGCACACACAGTATGATGGATGCCACACACATCACACGACCTGTAGCTTACCCTGTATAGGCAGTGTACTGCTTGCATCCAACAGAGTCATTCCTCACCCACCATCCCCACAACTGCCGCAGGCACATGGCAAGTCTGTCTTCTAAACAATAAGTGAATGGAGTAGTATGTTCTGGTAGCATATTGGTGGTATCACTGCATGCATGCAAGAGAATGAAGTAGCCTACTGGGGAAGCAGCAGCAGACAACTGACAGTTATGTGGGACACCAGAAACTGTCTGCCCAATACTTGCTTCCCCACACTATGCAGTTTTATCCAAGGTGACAAATCCCACTGCAGTATATGCAGGGGGCCGACTAAGGGGGAGGTCATAGGTCACATGCATATATGTCAATGTGGGAATTCCATACTCACCCCTCAGACTCACCCAGCAGGTCAGCCATAGAAAACCATAAAGGAATGCCTGGCAAAGGCCCACAAATTGTGACAATGATAGAATACCCCCCTGCAGACTTACACAGTGATATCACAGCAGGCCTGCCAGTTGCAGTCAGACTCTGAATGGTAAGAAGTCTGAAACTCAATTGTATGCCATTACAATCTAACCTGTGATGTCTAGTGCTGTGCCTCTATTCTCCAAGACAGGGCACAATACTATGCTAAATGGAACCAGAATGTAAATCCAATATCAGCATAGAATGTGCAAATGTGTACCATTGACAGGTGTGCCCCCCCCACACCCATATTCCCATAGAAATGCAGTAACATGTAGGTTTGTAGGGTAATAGCAGCAGAGAAAACATTTCTAGGGCTGTCCCAGTCAACATGATAACTTGTTGTATGTCCACAATATGCAAGGGTCAATGATCTATGTATATGCATGGGAAATACTGTCAGAATGTGGCCAGCACTTACTCCCGGCTGTTGTGTCTTAGTGGCCTAGGTACAGTACTGTGGTAGACAAGGCCATGTTCCAAGAATCACAGTGCCAACTATTTTGCATGTCAGCTACACCTATGGTGGGAGTTGTACACACTGTCCAGATGTCAATATCCATTACTGCCAGTAAGCTGGACAGGTCATGGACAGAGGGCCTACATATGAACAGTACACAGGTTGGAGTAACCTACACAGTGCCTACCATACCTCCCAAATGTACAGACCTTTTGCAGAATGTACAGAGGTTTGCATCATATTTGTGGTGTCTCTATCATGAAATAGTGGTCGCGTTGCAAATCACTGGTAAACCATGAAAATCTAAATTCAAAAAATAATGATGGATTGTAGTGTCTCAGACCTCACACCCTATAGAAAATGCATGTTAATGCAACATCTGTTATTGTATCAACCTTCTAGGTTTGTAAGGCCAATAGTTTAAATGATCTCTATATTTACGCCTTTATCACACAATTACTTACGGCTTTGTCCAATGTCTGACTCTCATATGTTGAGAGGTATGGTGCCTAGTAGCACAGCAGGTACCTGAAGGTCAATGTACTGGCAGGTCCTAAAAGGCTGCCACCTTACTGTGTCAGCACTGACAACATGTCTCTGGCCAACAGCCACACCCCTGGAATGGTAGGTTGTCACAGAAGGAGCACAAGTATGTCTTGTATATCTGTTCTGCATGTCCTAACATTGCATTTGACTGCAAAGTATTTGTAAAATGAGAAAAGGTCATGTCAAAACATCAATGGCAGACAGTGGAGAAGCAGATGTCACACCCATAACAGAAAGCAAACAAGTAACAAACTGGTCCCCCAACTGTCTATGTATTGCAGAAAAGTGTCAACACCCTTTCCCCATGTGTAGGCCTTCATCTGACTGTCATATGTGGGCCTGTCCAGATGTCAGACTCAGTGGCAGTTTGACAGCTAGGCCAACATACAGCCACATAATAACATAGTAACACAAATTGTGTGAGGACCCCAGCAGATATAGTGGTGCAATGATGGACAGCCTGCCAAGTAGGTATGCTCAGAGGTGTGTAGTCCATAACATTATGTGTGATGTTATGGCATTTGCCATGCTCACACCAAAATTACAAATACATAACAGCAGCCACTGTGGGCAAAGCCTGTGACCATACTACAGAAGGATAAAGAGACAAACAGAAGGGGGAGGAGAACCACTGGCCAAACAAATGGAGAATGTGCATACCAGAGGACATTTTACAGTAACATAGTTGCCCTGCAGTATATGGGGTCAGTAAACATCACCTGCAAATACACAACACACATATCCACATAAGTGGAAGTCCACAACAAATCAAACCCCAAGTAAAGAACACCTCAGAGACAAAAACACATGAGAACTTCCCAAACTTACACACCACAGGCCACGCATACACCACACACCAGAGTCCTGCAAACACTAAGCCTTACCATACACACAACATATTACTCAAAGAAGACTCCACAGTAAGACACACAGATGTGCTACACACCAGGCAGGATAAGGAGAAAGTCAAGATTACTTGATCAGTAGGTGCCATAAACTGCCATATCACACATGCACTCAAGTCATTCCACAACAGGTACAGGTATCACACTAACCTGGACCATGGCAGTGTGAATGATGTGAGATGTACCTCATGGACTAGAGAAAGACAGACATGATGCAGCGTGCTGAATATGTGTCCCATGCAGGTATGTCCCTAGCTGTAAGCAGCATCCTGCTGTCAACCAGAGTGATGGATCAATACAAAGAGAAAGTGATTGTCAGTAACACCTGACTCACTTAACATTGCCACCCCAGGGGGATCAACTGCCTAGCAGCCTGGGAACATATGAGTGACCAAATGCACTTCCTTGCTACAAATGGCCTGCATCAGTCTCATGTGGCCTACAGGCCTCTGGCAAAGGTCCATACCTCACTCATAGTGCCTTTGTAGGGATTGTCATGGGGTCCATACTATCAACAAAACACAGTCAACAAAATGCAAATGAAAGGCCATGCTACTAAATGCTAGTAGCACACCTCTCAACCTTGTAGATCAAGAAATCTGGACAAAGCCATACATTATGGTGAGATAAAGGCCCAAATATAGGGACACTTTTGAAATAATACTCTCGTAATGTTAGAAAGGAGATAGAATAATGGGGGAGGGGGGAGTGTAGTAGCATGGATGTCATGAAGAGTGTGAAGTCTGAAACTCTAATGATTGCTCATTATTCCCTCACTGCAACCCTGAGTGATTTGCAACAAACTTGCTAGAAAACCACAGGAAACTGACCAGATATATGAGGCATGAATCTGGATAATCTGTGAGAATCTGTACAGTTGAGAGGTATGACCACACCAGGATATGACCTTTTAGGTAAGAAGAATACTGCACAACCAGGAGATCCTCAGCCAGTATATCACCGAGGTGTTGGAACTTTTACACAGCTTCAGCAGTCAATCGGCTGTAGCCACACCTCCCAACTGGCTGGATTGTGCAAGAATATCGAGCCTTTGCCTCATAACACTGGTCTGTGCATCATCCATCTTGAATTTCTGTGGTAAATAACTGATGATCCAATGATATCTGTCAGTAGGGAATGACACAATACATTACAGTGTCAAACATTACATAAGTCAGAAAATGTCTGCTAAAACAAACCCTGTAACTCAAGCAACTCATACATTAATAAGAGCAATAGTAACAGTATCCCCATATGTCTGGGCCATTGTTTCCCCATGTTGGCAGCCTATCTCCAGATATCCTGCACAAACAGGTTGCAAGGTATGGCTGTAGCACACAACACCCCAAATTGGAGTTACAACTATTCATGTAATGGATTCCCACAATTACTATAAAAGGTCATACTGGGTGTGCTCCTACACTTAGAGAAATAAGGCCCATGTCTGAAACCACAGCAGACTATATATATATATGTATATATATATATATATATATATATATATATATATATATATATATATACATATATACATCTGTATTGTGCAGATGTCTTTGCATAGACACAGCTATGTACACCAAACTGTCTCCACACACCCATCAGACATGATTACCCACAGCCAGCTGTAGGTAGCCCAGATGTGGTATTTCTGCATCTGTTGCATCTGATACACACACACACATATCTATCTATATATATATATATATATATATATATATATATATATATATATATATATATATATATATATATGTGTGTGTGTGTGTGTGTGTGTGTGTCTGTAAGTCTCACTATAGAAGATCTGCTGGTGCCAGCATGAAGATGAGATTCATTGTCTGATGGTACTGAGGTGGGGGTTGTAATATCACATCACCTACCTTTGTGTGTGTGTGTGTGTGTGTGTGTGTGTGTGTGTTTGTGTGTGTGTGGGGTGTTTGTGTGTGTGTGTGTGTGTGTGTGTGTGTGTGTGTGTGTGTGTGTGTGTGTGTGTGTGTGTGTGTGTGTGTGTCTGTAAGTCTCACTATAGAAGATCTGCTGGTGTCATTTACCTTAGAACTACTTTTGGACTGGCTTCAGTTCTGTTAGCTCTATAGCGCATGTGATAACTGTCTAACACTATAATACATGTAACTAGATAGGTAGGGGTTTTAATGACAGTCCTGGCATAGGTAAGTGTGGGTGTGTGTGTGGGGGGGTGTAGGAATGCATGTTTTAGCTCTTTCCCACCCAGTACACTTCCCATTGCCCTACTTCACAAGATCTGCTGATGTCATTCACCATAAAAGTACCTTTGGACTGGCTCCAGCCCTATAAGCTCTTTCTTGCATGCGACAACTGCATAACACTATAGTACAAATAACTAGTAAGGTAGGGCTTCTAATCTCAGTCCTGACAAATATAAAAGTGTGTGTGTTTGTAGGTTAAAGGTTTTTAGCCCATACATACCCAGTACACTTCCGATTGTCCTACTTTAGCAATCCTGCTGATGTTAGTTACCTTAAAAGTACCTTAGGACAATCCTCAGCCTTATAAGCTCTGTGGTATGTGCTATAATTGCGTAACACTGTAGTACAAATACCTGGTTGGACAGGGATTCTAATCTCAGTCCTGGCAAATGGGAAAGTGTGTGTGTGTGTGTGTGTGTGTGTGTGTTTGTGTGTGTGTGTGTGCTTTTCAGATTGTGAGCCTATCCACATCAAGTGCAATTCCCATTGCCCTACTTTAGCAGTTCTGCTTATGTCAGTCACTTTAGAAATACCTGTGGGCAGCCTTCAGCCCTATAAGCTCTGTGGTGAATGTAATAACTGTGTAACACTAGTACAAATGACTAGTTAGGTAGGGGTTCTAATCTCAGTCCTGGAAAATGTAAATGTGTGTGAGTGTGTTTTTAGGTTAAAGATTTTGAGCCCATTCCCAGCCAGCACACTTCCCATTGCCCTACTTTAGCAGTCCTGCTGATGTCAGTCACCTTAGAAGTACCTGTGGGCAGCCCTCAGCCCTATAAGCTCTGTGGTACATGTAATAACTGTGTCACACTGTAGTACAAGCAACTACTTAGGTAGGGGTTCTAATCTTAGTACTAGTAAATGTGTGTGTGAGTGTATTTGTGTTTGTAAGTGTGTGTATCTGTACGTTAAAGTATTTTGTGGCATTTCACACCCAGTCCATCTCCTTTGCCATACTTTACAAGGGCTGGTGATGTTCCTCACCCTAGAAGTACCTTGGGACACCCTATACCCTATAAACTCCACGGCACATGTGCTGAATAACACTGTAGTAACAATAAATAGATAGGTAGGGATTCTAATCTCAATCCTGGCAAGTGTGTGTGTGTGTGTGTGTGTGTGTGTGTGTGTGTGTGTGTGTGAACAGTATCCTGTGTGTGTTTTTAGGTAGGAACCATATCCATTGGGGGGGCAAGTTTTGCAATTTTTTGTTGTGGTCCACCCAGTACAGGTCCCAATGTCCACTTTACAAGGCCCCCTGTTGTCATCCACTGTAAAGGTATCTGTAGACACACTACAGCTCTTTAAGCTCTGTGCCCCATGAAATAAGTATGTAACAGTATTAAATAAATAACAAGATAGGTGGGGCTTCTAATCCTTTGATACTATTCCCCACTCAGGAATTAGAGGCAAACAGACTCAGCTAGGCATCGACCCCTATATCACTAGGTTGTTTGCAAACTGGCTCACAGACAGAACCCACAGTGTGAAAGCAGTTGACTCCATGTCAGACTGCCTACCAGTCATGAGTAGAGTACCACAGGGTCTGGTTCTAGGTCCCCCTCGTATTCAGGATCTATGCCTCTGAAGTCCAGCCTAACATGAAGGGACTCTGCCTGGCAATGTTTTCAGATGACTGCAAGGTGGGTGCTATTATTACCTCCCCAAGTAATGCTGACATCCTGCAGAAAGGCCTCACTGTGACCTACCACTGTTGTCAGAACCCCCAATTTAAGCTCAATGTCAGAATATGTGTCGCCATCCCCTTCCGGAACAACTTGGTTGCCATGAATCACCACATTGATGGTAGTCCACTGAACACAGACGTCATTACAAGAGAATTGGGAACACAGGTTGACAGCAACCTCTTTGTTGATCTGTGGTCAGAAAGTCCTTCTATGTGGCACATCTCATTACTAAGGGTGTTGCATGTAGGAAGAAAGAGGTCATAGTTCCCCTCTACTCTCCCCTCATTAGGCCAATCATCGAGTACAATGGCCCATTTGGCAGGTACCTCACTAGACACCTGCAACACCTGGAGAGGCTGCAAAAGCACCTCACAAAGAGGATCCTAGGCATTAAACACTTGTCCTATATGGACAGACTCTAATGACTCCAACTATTTCCTGTCTCATATTTGATATTTAGAGACAATTTCTGCTTGACTTACAAAGCCATGTCTGACCCAGCTCTGTTAGGCATGCTAAATCTAAAGAAGCCTAATCCATCTGCACCACATGCCCCAGAGACCTCAACCCCATTTCCACAATCAACAGAACATGCTGGAGGGATAGGTTCATAACCAAGAGAATGTCCACGTGATGGAATAGACTTCACTTACATGTCAAGCAGAGTCCCTCACTGGCCCTCTGCAAGAGAAATATGGATGAGTGGATGGGGAATTGAAATCTCACCATGGGGATCACTCCACGGACTATACTCGATAGACACACTGGGGAGTAATGTCAGGTGGCATGATGCCAGGGTAATCCTATGGGCTAGGTTTGTAAAGGCTCTATTGCCATTCAACTAGTACACACCTATGAACCTATGGATCTCAGTAAGGGAATATGTCTGTGTGTGCATTAGTGTGTATAAAACTATGAGTGTGTAAACATGTAAGTGAAAGTAGTTTGAGGCCCTCTCACCCAATACACCTCCCATTGTCATACATTACAAGGGCTGATGATATTATTCACTTTACAGGTACCTCAGGGCACTCTTCACCCTACAAGCCCTGTGGTGTTTGCGTTACCTGCATAACACTATAGTACCAATAACTAGATAGGTAGGGCTTCTAACAAATGTGAGTGTGTGTGTGTGTGTGTGTGTGTGTGTGTGTGTGTGTGTGTGTGTGTGTGTGTCTGTGTCTGTGTCTGTGTCTGTGTGTGTGTGTGTGTGTGTGTGTGTGTGTGTGTGTGTGTGTGTGTGTGTGAACAGTATCCTGTGTGTGTTTTTAGGTAGGAACCATATCCATTGGGGGGGCAAGTTTTGCAATTTTTTGTTGTGGTCCACCCAGTACAGGTCCCAATGTCCACTTTACAAGGCCCCCTGTTGTCATCCACTGTAGAGGTATCTGTAGACACACTACAGCTCTTTAAGCTCTGTGCCCCATG
The DNA here is from genome assembly GCF_019279795.1 of Protopterus annectens. Taxonomy (NCBI): domain Eukaryota; kingdom Metazoa; phylum Chordata; order Ceratodontiformes; family Protopteridae; genus Protopterus; species Protopterus annectens. The sequence continues at coordinate 1,923,182,010 of NC_056726.1, forward strand.
AAATAAGTATGTAACAGTATTAAATAAATAACAAGATAGGTGGGGCTTCTAATCCTTTGATACTATTCCCCACTCAGGAATTAGAGGCAAACAGACTCAGCTAGGCATCGACCCCTATATCACTAGGTTGTTTGCAAACTGGCTCTCAGACAGAACCCACAGTGTGAAAGCAGTTGACTCCATGTCAGACTGCCTACCAGTCATGAGTAGAGCACCACAGGGTCTGGTTCTAGGTCCCCCTCGTATTCAGGATCTATGCCTCTGAAGTCCAGCCTAACATGAAGGGACTCGGCCTGGCAATGTTATCAGATGACTGCAAGGTGGGTGCTATTATTACCTCCTCAAGTAATGCTGACATCCTGCAGAAAGGCCTCACTGTGACCTACCACTGTTGTCAGAACCCCCAATTTAAGCTCAATGTCAGAATATGTGTCGCCATCCCCTTCCGGAACAACTTGGTTGCCATGAATCACCACATTGATGGTAGTCCACTGAACACAGACGTCATTACAAGAGAATTGGGAACACAGGTTGACAGCAACCTCTTTGTTGATCTGTGGTCAGAAAGTCCTTCTATGTGGCACATCTCATTACTAAGGGTGTTGCATGCAGGAAGAAAGAGATCATAGTTCCCCTCTACTCTCCCCTCATTAGGCCAATCATCGAGTACAATGGCCCATTTGGCAGGTACCTCACTAGACACCTGCAACACCTGGAGAGGCTGCAAAAGCACCTCACAAAGAGTTTCCTAGGCATTAAACACTTGTCCTATATGGACAGACTCTAATGACTCCAACTATTTCCTGTCTCATATTTGATATTTAGAGACAATTTCTGCTTGACTTACAAAGCCATGTCTGACCCAGCTCTGTTAGGCATGCTAAATCTAAAGAAGCCTAATCCATCTGCACCACATGCCCCAGAGACCTCAACCCCATTTCTACAATCAACAGAACATGCTGGAGGGATAGGTTCATAACCAAGAGAATGTCCACGTGATGGAATAGACTTCACTTACATGTCAAGCAGAGTCCCTCACTGGCCCTCTGCAAGAGAAATATGGATGAGTGGATGGGGAATTGAAATCTCACCATGGGGATCACTCCACAGACTATACTCGATAGACACACTGGGGAGTAATGTCAGGTGGCATGATGCCAGGGTAATCCTATGGGCTAGGTTTGTAAAGGCTCTATTGCCATTCAACTAGTACACACCTATGAACCTATGGATCTCAGTAAGGGAATATGTCTGTGTGTGCATTAGTGTGTATAAAACTGTGAGTGTGTAAACATGTAAGTGAAAGTAGTTTGAGGCCCTCTCACCCAATACACCTCCCATTGCCATACATTACAAGGGCTGATGATATTATTCACTTTACAGGTACCTCAGGGCACTCTTCACCCTACAAGCCCTGTGGTGTTTGCATTACCTGCATAACACTATAGTACCAATAACTAGATAGGTAGGGCTTCTAACAAATGTGAGTGTGTGTGTGTGTGTGTGTGTGTGTGTGTGTGTGTGTGTGTGTGTGTGTGTGTGTGTGTGTGTGTGTGTGTGTGTGTGTGTGTGTGTGTGTGTGTGTGTGTGTGTGTGTGTGTGTGTGTGTGTGTGTGTGTGTGTGTGTGTGTGTGTGTGTAAGTGTCTGTGAGTGTCTATAATTGTAGGCTACAGCATTTTGAGGCCTCACTATCCAAGTACACTGCCCATTGCCATACTTTACAAGGGCTGGTGATGTTGTTCACCTTAGAAGAACCATGGGGCACTCTTCACCCTATACGCTCTGTGGCCCATGCAATAAATGCATAACACTGTAGTAGCAATAACTAGACAGGTTGGGGTTCTAATCTCAGTCTTGACAAGTGTGTGTGTGTGTGTGTGTGTGTGTGTGTGTGTGTGTGTGTGTGTGTGTGTGTGTGTGTGTGTGTGTGTGTGTGTGTGTGTGCATGCACAAAGCAGTATCCTGTGTATGTTTTTCTAAGAACTATATCCATTGTGGGGGTGGGTTTTACATTTGTAAGCAATGCTACTCCCAGTACACGTCCTAAGGTCCACTTTACAAGGCCCACTGTCTTCATGAAGTGTAGAGGTATCTGCTGACACTCCTCGAAAACTGTATCCTGTGTATGTGTTTGTGAGAA